>NW_023270807.1:94937231-95091315 GCF_011800145.1 Mirounga leonina | reverse complement strand
AAATTGGGCTTTCAGAGTACTTAAAATGGTAACAATAAAAGAATGTACTGAGTACTCACTATGTGGCAGTCATTGCTCTAAGCTCTTTACATATATTATCTAATCTGATTTTTTTTTAACAAGCCTGTATAGCAAGTGTTTATATCACCATGTTCAGGTTTAAGAAGCCCAGTTACAAACTCACCCAAATATAAGAAGATGCCTCCTAGACATGCTCCCTGCACCTCAAGGCCATTACAGACCTTCCCCACCATCCAGCCATCAAATCCTCCATGATCTTCTGGAACACGGCAATATACTATCTGAATGATAGTTTTATTTAACCCCAGACTTAGCCTCCAAAAAGCCTCTGTATAAACCAGTTCTGAACAACCCTGCCACACCATAGGGTACCCAAGTTCCTCTTCGGCGGCCTTGAGATGTATTAAATTTCTTTGGCCGCTGTTTAAGGATGGGCAGGAACACAGATTAGTCTAGTCAGAGATGCAGGTAACTGAGCTATTGCAGAAGAGAAAATTTCGGTCTGCTGAGTGGCAGACTATATTTTTCCCAAGAGGACCACAACAATATCTCCCACCCCACGTGTGACTTCATCTTCCTCCACTGTGATTTCGACACCCATACCGTCAAAACATAGAGTCTGTGTTCTTCCCCACTGAACTTGGGAAGCCTTGGGTCTGTGGCAGAGGGGCGCTCTGTGACTTCTGAGGTCATTCACCTTGTTCTCTTGGGATTCTTGCTCTGGGAACCCAGCCACCAAACCGTGACAAAGCCCAAGTAGCCACATGTACTTTTACCAGCCAACAGCCCCAACCAACAGTCAATATTAATTGCTGCAAATATAAGTGAATGAGCCTTCAGTTGAATCTAGCACATCGCCATCAAGGGACCCAGCTGTTGAATCTTTCCAGCTAAGTCCCCAGATCATGAACAGGGACAAGCTACAGTATCCTTTTCCAATTTCTAACTCACAGACTCTATGGGCAGAATAAAAATGTTATATATATATTTGTGTGTGCCACTAAGTTTTTGTTTGTTTGTTTTTTTAATGAAACAGTAGTTAATGAAAACTCTGAGACTGATAAATTGGGATAGTGTAGTGGAGTCCCGCAGTCAGGGAGTGGAATGTTACATAGAAACAGGCTCTCTGATACGAAAGCCAGCACGGGAAAGCAGCATCTTGAAATGAAGAGTCCAAGTGTGAGTCCATCACTGGAGTTCTTTCCCTCCTCCTTATTGGCAACCTGATCCTGGGCGATGCTGCCCTTTTCCAAATTGACATCCTTCCTGGGATGTCAGTTGGGTAGAGGAACACAAGTTGTATCCGGAGGTCCTAGCCACAGGAAGGTTAGGAAGCAAAGTCCTGGCTTTTCTACCTTAGGAAGCAGGCATTCCCCAAACATCAGAAGGGTGTTCAGAAGATGCTGGCAACTGCAAGGCATGACAAATATCCACTTGAGTGTTGGAACAAAATGTGAAAAGCACTATGCAGTGACATTTGTTATAACTGACAATATTAGGAAGCAAGTGACAATATTAAGACAAATTCTGCAACATTGAAATGGCTTCACATTCAGGAAATTGCATTTGACATACTTATGGGCAAATGTTTTACTCTAAAGTATTTTTCACTGTGCATGTGTGTTTATTTAAGCCATGATATTCTTTATGCATTTTTTTTGGTGATTTAAAAATGTGTTCACAAATGCATTGACAGTCCTCCCTTTAAGAGATGGAGCTTCCCTTGCAATGTGGGCTGAAACCAACGACTCATTTCTAACGAATAGAATAATACAGAAGAGGTGATATACAACCTCAGAGACTAGGTTATCAATGCTGCTAATGTCTTGGTTTCTCTCCCTTGGATCTTTTCCTCCGGCAGAAACCAACAGTCATTTCATGAGCAGCCCTTTGAGAGGCCCATGTGGTGAAGAGCACCCAACAAGGAACTGAGGTCCCGGATGAGCAAACTTGGTAATGGATCCTCCTGCCCAGTCGAACCTTCTGATAACTGTAGCCAACATCTTGACTACAACCTTATAAGAGACCCTGAACCGGAACCACCAGCCAAGCTCTGATTTCCTGACCCTCAGAAACTATGTAAGATAATAATAAATATTATTTATTTATTTAAATGAATTATTAGCTGCTAAGTTTTATGTTATTTTTATGTTATTTTTATGCAGCTATAGATGACTAATACACATACCAGCTAGTTTTTCTAGTGCGGATGATATATTCATGAGCATATATTTTGTTTTCACATATATATTTTAGAAGAATAATCTTGCTGACCCCTTTGCAAACATCCAATGTTCCTTTTCCCATTTGCTCTTCAACTCTTGAATGGATTACCCATTTACTTTCAGTTTTTCCCCCAGAATCCTCTGATGTGTGGCTTCTACACTGACTTCTCTCTCTCTTTATTTTTTCAGAATGAAAATATCTTTCCTAAAACAGATTCACATTAAAAGTTAAAGTAGCATGAGTTACCCCTTTCCACCACCCCTGAAATCCCAGTTATACAAGTTGGGAACCGCTTGTCCCTTGAAGATACTAAGCCATTTTCTGTCTCTCCTCTGCCTTTCCCATGCTGCTTTTTTTTTTCTCATTTTTTAAAATTTAAATTCAACTAGCCAACACATACATCATTAGTTTCAGGTGTAATGTTCAATGATTCATCAGTTGCGTATAACACCCAGTGCTCAACACATCGTATGCCCTCCCTAATGTCCATCACCCAGTTACCCCATCCCTCCACCCACTTCCCCTCCACGAACCCTCAGTTCGTTTCCTAGAGTTAAGAGTCTCTCATGGTTGTCTCTCTGATTTCTTCCCATTCAGTTTTCCTTCCCTTCCCCTATGATCCTCTGCGCTGTTTCTTATGTTCCGCATATAAGTGAATAATCTCATGAATCAATTTCTGACTGACTTATTTCACTCAGCATAATCCTCTCCAGTTCCATCCATGTCGATGTAAATGGTAAATATTTATCCTTTCTGATGGCTGAGTAATATTCCATTGTATATATGAACCGCATCTTCTTTATCCGTTCATCTGTCGATGTCCCATGCTGCTTTTATCCACCTAATTCTCCTCCAAGACTCCACATAAATCCTCCTTTCCCACCGCATATCTAATTGTAAAGTGAAATGAGTAAGTATAAGTTAGACTTTCCTGAAAATATGAGTGTACAAAACTCGGGAAGTTCCAAATTACACTTTTAGAAGCATCTTTCTCACTCTGCCGGATCTTGTTTATCATAATAAAAATTAAGCTATGTCATATCATTAAGAATATATTATTCTTGGTGACAGGATTTTCTGTTTAAGTACTCATAGATTTAAATTTTTGCATCAAATCTTGTGAGATATAGTACACATGTATCCTCTATAGTAAGCAGCATATAAATCAGCCTTTTTGTCTGAAATCAAGGGCTGTCATTTATGACAGCAACAATTTCTCTGAGCTCTAGCTAAAACAAGAGGCAGCAGGAGATCGTAACGTAAGGGTACTGTTTAGACTGTGGAATCATAGACCTAGTTCCAATTCCAAATTTTTCCTAGCTGTGTGAGTAAAATACTCAACCTCCTCAAGTCTCAGTTTCCTCACCTGTAAAATGAGAATAATAATGTCTACTTCGGAGAAAATGTGAGAATTCAGTGAATTAATGTATGCAAAATATCTAGCTCGGTGGTTGGCTGGAGGTAGGCTCCTGTTGGGGTGATAGTCAATATCTGTTACTTTTTTTAAAAAAAGATTTTATTTATTATTTATTTCAGAGAAGGTGGGGGAGGGACAGAGGAAGAAGGAGAGAGAATCTCAAGCAGACTCAAGCTGAGCTCCGAGGCTGATGCTGGTGATCCCACGACCCTGAGATCATGACATGAGCCGAAATCAAGAATCTGACATTCAACCCACTGGGCCACCCAGGTGCCCCCAATATTTGTTACTTTTTGAACAGCCATTCCTGTTTTGATTTCAGGCAAGGTAGATGCCTCTCCCTGTCCCAGGGGACAAATTATTATTGGTCTAAGGTGATTATCATGTCATCCATTATGCCAATAATGAGTTTGGGCAGGAATAAGTGATCCAGTTCTGGCCAATGAGAGATAAGGAAAGTTGGGTGGGGGTTCTGAAAAAGATGTTCGTTCTGGATAAAAAAACAAAGCCTAGGGAAGTGAAAAGCTTGTACTATTCCTTCCTTTTTTCTCCTTGCCTTCAATGAGATGGTGTGAAGGTGAAATTATTGGAGCTGTGTTAGCCATCCTGTGACCATGAGGGGACAAGCCTAGGGATAGTCAGCTAACGCCCAAAGGTGTCAGAAGGGTAAATTAGAGAGAGACCTTGCCCTTAAAGACCTTAGTGAGCCACGGCCAACCAGAAACCACACACCTCCAATCTGCTTCTCATGCAAGCAAATGAACATGTCTTTAAATAGAAGCCACTGGCTCTCGGAGTGACAGGAACACCCGGGAATTTGTTGGAAATGCAAATTCTCGAGCCTCACCCCAACTTCTTGAATGCACACTTGGGTTGGGTGATCTGAGGCAGAACCAGGTTTTAGAGTCTCCGTTATCACAGGAGGGTTTCTGCCAAAGCATTCCTGACCCAAAGCATTCCCGAGGGCCCCTACGGTACATGTGGAATGCATGAAGGTCTCCACAGTATTCCTGCAAAGGCGCTTCCTCAGTTGATTCCCCACCTTTGGCTTGATTTCTTAACTCTTACCTCTTTCTCTTGGGTATACTTGTTGTCTTCTTGTATTTAAAGAGGCATATCAGTTGTTGTGTGGAACCCTGAAACTGCCTCCTCCTAAGGTGTGCCTTGTCCTGAAGAGAATCTTTACTTTGACTTTACCAGAAATTCTTCACTTCCTAGCATCATTCTAACACCCTTTTATTTCAACATCACTTGAATGCTTCAAAGTCCAGGTTACTTTTAAACCCATTTTTTTCTTTTCTTTTCTTTTATCTTCTTTTATTTTATTTTCTATTGAAGTATAATTAACATGCAGTGATACTAGTTTCAGGCATACAATATAATGATTCAACAATTCTGTACATTACTCAGTGCTCAAGATAAGTGTACTCTTGATCTCCTTCACCTATGTCACCCGTCCCCCAACCCACCTCCCCTCTGGCCACCACCAGTTTGTTCTCCATACTTAGGAGTCTGTTTGTTCGTTTGTCTCTTTTTTAATATCTTTGTTCATTTGTTTGTTTCTTAAATTCCACATATGAATGAAATCGTATGGTATTTGTCTATCTCTGTCTGACTTATTTCACTTAGCATTATACCCTCTAGATCCATCCATGTGGTTACAAATGGCAAGATCTCATTCTCTTTAATGGCTGAGTCATATTCCATTGTGTCTATATACCACATCTTTATCCATTCATCTATGGGTTGCTCTTATATCTTGGCTATTGTAAGTCATGCTGCAATAAACATAAGGGTGTGTATATAACTTCAAATTAGTGTTTTCCTATTCTTTGGGTGACTACCCAGTAGTGAAATTACTGGATCATAGGGCAGTTCTATTTTTAATTTTTTGAGGAAACTCCATCCTGTTTTCCACAGTGACTGCACCAGTTTGCATTCCTACTAACAGCACACCCGGATTCCTTTTTCTCCACATCCTCAGTAAAATGTCATTTCTTATCTTTTTGATTTTAGTTACTCTTTTTTTTTTTTAAAGATTTTATTTATTTATTTGACAGAGAGAGACATAGCGAGAGCAGGAACACAAGCTGGGGGAGTGGGAGAGGGAGAAGCAAGCTTCCTGCAGAGCAGGGAGCCCGATGTGGGACTCGATCCCAGGACCCTGGGACCATGACCTGAGCTGAAGGCAGACGCTTAACGACTGAGCCACCCAGGTGCCCTGATTTTAGTTATTCTGACAGGTGTGAAGTGAAACTCATTGTGCTTTGGATTTGCATTTCCCTGATTATGAGTGATGTTGCACACTTTTCATTTGTCTGTTGGCCATCTGTAGGTCTTCTTTGGAAAAATGTCTGTTCAGGTCTTCTGCCCATTTTTCATCAGATTATTTGAGTTATTTTGGTGTTGAGTTGTAGAAGTTCTTTATATATTTTGGATATAACCCCTTATTGACTATATCATTTGCAAATATCTTCTCCATTCAGTAGATTGCCTTGTCACTGTGCAAAAGCTTTTTTTTTTTTTTAAAGATGTTATTTATTTATTTGACAGAGAGAGACAGCGAGAGAGGGAACACAAGTACGGGGAGTGGGAGAGGGAGAAGCAGCTTTCCCGCTGAGCAGGGAGCCCAATGCGGGGCTTGATCCCAGGACCCTGGGATCATGACCTGAGCCGAAGGCAGCCGCTTAACCGACTGAGCCACCCAGGGGCCCTTGTGCAAAAGTTTTTAATTTTGGTATAGTCACACAGTTTAATTTTTCTTCTTGCCAGAGAAGACATCTTTAAAAATGTTTCTACTGCTGATGTCAGAGAAATGATTGCCTGTGTTTTCTTCTAGGAGTTTTATAAATTCTTTAGCCCATTTTGAGTTTATTTTTGTGCATGGTGTAAGCAAGTGGTCCAGTTTCATTCTTTTGCATGTTGCTGTCCAGTTTTCCCAGCACCATTTGTTGAAGAGACTGTCTTTTCCCCATTGCATATTCTTGCCTCCTTTGCCATAGATTAATTGACCATATATGCAAGGGTTTATTTCTGGGCTCTCTATTCTTTTTATTTTTTTAAAGATTTTATTTATTTATTTGACAGAGAGAGACATAGCGAGAGCTGGAACACAAGCAGGGGGAGGGGGAGAGGGAGAAGCAGACTCCCTGCAGAGCAGGGAGCCCCGATGTGGGACTTGATCCCAGGACCCTGGGATCATGACCTGAGCCGAAGGCAGTCACTTAACCAACTGAGCCACCCAGGCGCCCTGGGCTCTCTATTCTGTACCATGCATCTGTGTGTCTGTTTTTGTGCCAGTACCATACTGTTTGGATTACTACAACATTATTCTAACACCCCTTTGTTTCAACATCAGTTAAATGCTTCAACATCCAGGTTACTTTAACACCCATTCTTTATCTCAGTTATATTATGAAGAAATATAGCATAGATTTTCATTATTTAAATTCGTGATCATATTATCACTAAATACCATCAACACTAGGATATATTTTCTCATCTGAAGGTGAGAATGAAAAGCCATCTGTTTGCTTACATTGGGGATTACCAAATACTTGCCAGACACTTTTTTTATTTTTATTTTTAAAGATTTTATTTATTTACTTGACAGAGAGAGCACGAGTGGCGTGAAGGGGGAGAGAGAGAAGCAGACTCCCCGCTGAGCAGGGAGCCCCATGTGGGACTCGATCCCAGGACTCCGGGATCATGACCTGAGCCAAAGGCAGAGCCACCCAGGCGCCCCTCACCCCCCTTTTCTTTTGCCAGACACTTTTAGATACCTGAGCATGCCATTCTTCTGGATTTCAAAGAACACAGTTGGTGGCTGAGCATGTGTGAAGTTAACCAACCCTGACTCTCCCAAAATTGTTTGTGGTGAGGCTCTTTCAGACAGCTGTGTGTCATAGATACCATAAAGACATGTGAGGGGACACGGGACAAAGGGCAGGGGAAAGGAGCTTGTAATGCCTCTGCCTTCTATCCCCCAGGTCTTGGGGAGCCAAGTACTGGGAAGTCTCAGTGGGCATTTGCCAGGGACACTTGGCTTCTTCCAGTGGGGCTCTTTACTCCCTGCTCCCCTCTTTCCGACCTCATCTTTTGTTTTCCAACTTTATTAGAGACAAATTTTGTTTTATGGAGCACTGTGGCAATGTCACTTCACTGTGAGAAGCATTTTACATGTGTTATCTCATTTCATTCATTTTATCTAACTTCCCCCATTCCTGTTTTAGTTCTTCATTCTTCAAGTGTTCAGCCTCTATCTTGTTTCCCTTACATCGCCTTTATATTTCCATTAAAAATATTCTTGCTTTTTCATCCTTTTGAATTTTTGCTTATTCCCAGTTTAGTTGAGGATTTTTTAAATCTATGTTCGTGTTTTTATTTTATTTTACGTGTGGTAGCTTTTAATTTTTATCTTATAATTAGATGTGATCGTTGGATCTTGTGACAGCTTGTTTTCACTACATTTGTAGTTTAACCCTTATATTTTAATTTCTACATTTTAGTTTTTCTTAATTTTCTCCCTTCCTTGTGATATTTTACTTTAAATTGTTCATTTGTCCTTAGGGATATTTATTTTACTTTGTGTTTTTGGCTAGTAAGAAATATGGCCTCAGGAAGAGGCAGTGAGGAAAGAAAGAACACATCCTCGGTCTCCATGGGCTTCACACCGAGGAGAGGGACAGTCTAACAAAAGGCAGGGTCTTTCTGCAGCCACTCAGGATGGGGGCTCAGACTAAACTGGTTGGATTTTATTTTAATTTTTAAAAATATTTTATTTATTTATTTGAGAGAGGGCGCACCCATAGGCACAAAAGCAGGGGGAATGGGAGGGGAGAGGAGAGAGAGGGGGAGGGAAACAGGCAGACTCCCACTGAGTCGGGAGCTGGACAGCGGGCTCCATCCCAGGATCCTGAGATTATGACCTGAACCAAAGTCAGACGCTTAACTCACTGAGCCCCCCCAAGCACCCCTAAACTGGTTAGATATTAAAGGGCAGGGTCAGCTTAGAAAACTGTCAAACAAGGGGACATCCAGATTATATATATCAGATATATGTTGGGTGACCATATAATTTGTCATCCAAATACAGACACTTGTGAAAATGAGAAAAGGAACCATTAAACATGATGCAGGGATACCAGGCCTGCAGAAGCTGTCCTGGGTAGCTTACCTATGTAAAAGAAATATGTGTGAAAGTTTAAACCCAAATGAATTAGTATCGGATCTGCACCTGGTAGACATTCATTTTTTTAAAGATTTATTTATTTATTTGAAAGCGAGAGAGAGCATGAGAGTGAGTCTGGGGGCAGGGCGGAGGGAGAGAATCTCAGGCAGGCCCCCCACTGAGCAGGGAGTCCCACTGGGGCTTGATCCCTGGACCCATGAGATCGCAACCTGGGCCTAAACCAAGAGTCAGACGCTTAACCGACTGAGCCACCCAGGTGCCCATAGACATTTATTGAATGATCAACTACATTAACATGAAGGATTATATCAATTTAAATGTAAATCAAAATACAATTCCTGATCCGTGAAACACTTTCATGCTGGGTCAATTAAGAAAGTCCAGACAGGAAATTGTAGCAGCCTTCACACCGCACCTCAAGTACCTGGTATGCGTTTCGGATTATGCTAACCACGAAATAGTCCATAAATATTAATCTCTCTCTCTCTTTTTAGCATCAGCAACAATTTAAATTTCATTTCATCAGGCTGTGGACAGTGAAGGTGATTCTGATGTTTTGCCTCTAGATCTGGGAAGGTAATGATTCCATTAAGTGAAGGAGGTCCATAGAGGAAGGACAAAATGCTGAGTCTCAGGAACCTGTGAGGCATTCGAGAAGGGAGGGCAAGCAGACAATAGGGTATTAAAATCTGGAGCTCAGGGGGCAGATCCAGGCAAAAGATAAAGATTATTGAATGAATGGCTTAGGCAAATGCCACAGCGTCACCCAGGGCAGGCGGGAATTGCAGGCAGAGGGGTGGCCCCACCCTGATGCCCGTGTCCTCTTGCATCATCCCATGGTATACTTTGCAGGACCCAGCTGGATGGATACATTGTGAGCTGAGCCCTACTGCTCAAAACAATGCTTTTCAAAGGTGAGAGTAAGAGCAGTGTTGCCAGCAGACGGAAAAGAGTCTAGCTTGGGTGTCAGGGAGGTTGCCTACTCACACTGAATTTTTCCTTTTGTTTTTGCAATATAGTTTAAGGAGGTAAATGAGTTGTTCAGTTTTGTGTGAGGTACCTTTAATTACATGAGTTTTCATTTGAGGGAGAAACTTCAAGTACCAACTTTGTTTTTAAGACTGAAAATATGTATTTTAAATTTTCTTCTGAGTAAAAAAGCAGACCAAGCAAAGAAACAATAAACTAAATGGCTTTAATAGTATCCTTCTCCCTCGGTTTTAGTTTTTGTTAAAGAACAATGCAATAGTAGGATGAAGAGAGGGTTGGCAATTATATTCTATCAAACTGTAAGAACAGGCAGACATTTTTCATTTTTTTACAAAAAAAGTAACAGGAAGAGAAATTAATATGCAAATGAACATAAAGGCGTTGGATTATCATAAATCTACAAAGACCTTTAGGTGTTAGGAGAAATTTCCAGAATTTTCATTCCACTTACCACACTGAATTTAAGCCCAAACAAATTTTTTAGAGAATACAATACACAGTTTTACCAAGCTGTGCTCACAAGGCCTACGGAGAAAAAAAAGAAAGCTTACCAACCTCTAGTGGTTGACTCACAATTTCTCTTTGTTAGTACATTGATGAAAATTAATTGGGTTAGATCACAGGAAGATCTACTTTGTGTATTTTCAGCTTCCCTTTCTGATTTTTGGTCCACTTTTGACAGACCCCCCAATTCCACTCTGCACTTCTGGTAGCCTGGGGTTCTCTTGCTTTCTGACCCACCTTTTATCTTAGGAAGAAGTCATCCTTTCTCCCTTTCTTTTTATTTTAAATCTAAAATTCATTCCTGCTACTAGATTATTCCTTCCAAAAATATTTCCTATAAGCCTCTTGTCTCTTATCAAGAAGGAAAGGGTTGCTCATCACCATATTCACATCCTCCAGTGTGTTCTTCTGCGGGTCCATTTTCCACGTAGCACTGAGACTCTTAGCGGCATGAAGAGCGCAACTTTTGCTAATGAAGCTTTTTGGAAATGAGAACTTGTTGCAGAGTTACTTCAAATATCGATAATGGTCAATGCGGGGTGCCAAACACAAGAAGCTCCCCTAGGGATGAGTTACAACATTAAAAGAGCAGGCACTCTCTTCCCTTTCCTGGACAGTTTTACTTTCTCCTGGGGAAGTGCATGTTTTAACATCTTGCCACTTAGGAACATTTCTTGTTTGACAGGTTTCTTGGATTACAAAATAGGGATGGAGATTATGAAAAGAAACTGTGTTCCCTCATCTCTGCCCTTTTAAGGGTGCATTAGACCAGGGTAAACCACAGGGCAGGACAAAAGAATGAACTAGTTAAGCATTCCTCGCTGCAAGTGAAATTCCTGTCTGTGTCACATGGAGGCTAAATCATTTCTTTTTATCGAGGGGTGACATTCCTTGTATATCCTCTCTACCCTTGGAGATTCCTGTCGTGATTTGGTCCCAAGCTGTGGTTTGAAAGAGCTGAAGGACCAGCTGCTGTTAGCTGGAAGGCGCCTCAGGCCCCGCAACAGTAGATTCGCCAGGCCCACTGCAGCCTTGCAGCCCAGCTGAGCTCCAGGTAAAAGGAAGGGCAGTTTAGGATCATTGCAGTGTCTCCTTGGTCTTCAGCTCCTGCAGGGAAAGGAGGGGTCTTGCACTTATTTTTCTCAGAGTACACGTGCAGCTGAACATTTTTATACTGAATAAGCATTATATAGATCTCTAAGGAGTCTGTATGTATAGGTCTCCTGAAAGACTTAGGAGAATGGGCTGAGGCATGGCAGGGCATCCTCATCTATTCAGAGACCTCAGTGACTGAGGACAGTTCAGAACTGACGTCCAAAGCCATCAGCCTAAACATCCTTTTCTGCCCAGGAGCCAAGAACAAGGTATTTTGCGTAAATTACCCTGCTAGATGCCACAGTAGAGAGGAATGTATGTAGCTGAAACTCAAGCCAATACATTGTGTCCCCCAATTTAAAAAATAATCTTTGTTTTATATGGCTGAAAGAATAAAAAGAAAATAAGTCCTTCCAGATTAGAACATTGTTTTACAAGTTTCTTTGCATCCAACCAGAGTCTGTACCTTTAAGGCTCTGCCTGGAACCATTCCTTCCAGGCCATGGTTTGCCCCCCAGTTCTGCTGGCTTCCCTTGTGACTCAGACCTTCATTCTCTCTCTGCACAGCCCTTTCAGACTGATCATTCTCTTGGATGAGTGCCTTCCTCCCACGCAGTTTTTTTCCAAATCCACCTCCCGCCCCTCACCAAGTCCTACCCCTACTCCCAGGACACTCCCTCCCACCCCTGTGGGCCCAGCACCCTGCACAGACCCTCCACTGGGCAGGGACTAGATATTGGGCTTTATGCTATAAAATAAACACATTTTTTACTTAAAATTTTTTTTAAAGATTTATTTATTTATTTGAGAGAGAGTGCATGCGAATGTGAGCAGGGGAAGGGGTAGAAGGAGAGAGAGAGAGAAAATCCTCAGGCAGACTCCCTGCTGAGTGTGGAACCTGACTCAGGGCTTGATCCCAGGACCCTGAGATCATGACCTGAGTGGAGACCAAGAGTCTGCAGCTCAACGGACTGAGCCACTCAGGCGCCCCAACACATTTTTTTTTAAAGATTTTACTTATTTATCTGAGAGAGAGAGAATGAGAGACAGAGAGCATGAGAGGGAGGAGGGTCAGAGGGAGAAGCAGACCCCCTGCTCAGCAGGGAGCCCCATGCAGGACTCCATCCCGGGACTCCAGGATCGTGACCTGAGCGAAGGCAGTCGCTTAACCAACTGAGCCACCCAGGCGCCCATCGCCAACACATTTTTTAAAGGCACACACAAAGTCGGTCATAAGAGAAAGCAAATTCTGAATATTTCTATTTCTGCATTCAGACCACAAACATTTGAGTACTATGAAGCCAGAGATACTATGCAGAATGCTAAGATCAAAAACCACGTAAGATGATATTGTCTGCCCTTAAAAATCAAAAAGCAGCCCCGCAGAGGACGCACAGGTGCTTGGCGACGAGAAGGGCCGCGCTGGCCAGAAGAAGGCACCGCACTGGCTGCCCCAGCGCTGAGGGGTGGCCGCTGAAATCCGTCCGTCTCCAGCGAGCCCCTCTCCGCCCTCCGTCACTGAGCGCGGCAGGGACACTAAGGCAGCTGTGATGTCCTCCCGGCGTCTCTCTAACACGTTGCCCCGAATGGAAGTTTGGCATGTTGAACCCCCTGCTGCAGTCGGCTTCTCGGAGCCGCGGGACTAACGCCGGGGAGAAAGGCTGGGCCGAGACCCAGGCAGAGAAGAGCGCACAGGACCGGCCAGAGCTGGGGGAGGGGGTGCGGTCACGAACAGGGGCGGCGGAGGCTGCAGACGCAGGTGGGGCCTGCATCCTTATCCCAACAGCAAGGGGCCACCATCAGAGCTCTAAGCAGACTGAGGACATGAGCCGATGAACGAAGAAACCCAAGGTGGTCGACATACACGCTGGAGTCTTATTCAGCCATAAAAAGGAAAGAAATTCTGACGCAGGCGAGAACATGGATGAACCTTGAGGACATTAGGCTAAGTGAAATCATCCAGTCACAGAAAGACAAATACTGTAGGATTCCACTTACATGAGGTGCATAGAGTAGTCACAACTCAGAGACAGAAAGTAGACCCATCGTTGCCAGGGGCTGAGGGGAGGCGAAATGGGGAGGTGTTGTTTAACGGGTACAGAATTTCGGTTTTGCAAGATGAGAAGGTTCTGGAGATTAAGGGCACAAGAACATAAACTTACTTTGCACCGCTGAACCATATACTTTAAAACGGCTAAAATGGTAAATTTTAGGTTATATATACACTTTACCACAATTTAAAAAATTCCAACATAGTAGAGTAATAACCAAAAAAAAAAAAAAAAAAGGAAAGGAAAAAAAAGAAAACAAAGAAAAAGTACTATGGCTGTAGTATAGAGATTGAATTAAAAAGGCAAGACGAGAAGCCAGAGACCAGCTAGAAGCTGCTGAAGTGACCGAGGCAGGAGGGGACGCCTGTCTGACCTGGGCAAAGGGCTGTGTGTGAAGAGAAGTGCGTGAATTCCCGGGGAGGCAAAGTGGGGAAGAGACAAGGCTGCGGCAAGGGCGCTGGTTTGCTCAGTGGGGTAGAAAGTGATTGATGACGCCTGCAGGATAGGAAGAACAGGAGGAGGTGTGTGTGTGTGGGGGAGATGGCAGGGTCTGTACGCAGCATTAGCATTAGAAGCTCCGGTGGGGGGCCTGGGTGGCTTAGTCGTTGGACCACTGTCTTGGGCTCAGGTCATGATCCCGGGGTCCTGGGATCGAGCCCCACATCGGGCTCCCTGCTTGGCGGGAAGCCTGCTTCTCCCTCTCCCACTGCCTCTGCTTGTGTTCCCTCTTTCATTGTGTCTCTCTCTGTCAAATAAATAAATAAAATCTTAAAAAAAAAAAAAAAGAAGAAGAAGAAGAAGAAACTCCGGTGGGACATCTAATTGCAAATGTTTGCTAGGTGGTTGGACGTACAGACTCAGGTCGCAGCTGGAAACTCTGGGCTGGAGGTACAGATCTGGAAACGACTAGTGTTTAGAAAGGTGGTATTTGAAACCCTCAGAGTGAAAGAAATAGCTCAGGGAAGTTGGCCATGGATGCAGGCTCTGCAGTGAAGGCTGGGAAGAGGGAGGGACACCTGTAAAGGAGACTAAGAAGTGGGAGCCAAAGGTAGGAGAAAGAAATGCAGAGCCAGAAGGCCAAGGGAAGAGCAGGTTTTACTAACGTTACAGAGATCAGTCAAGGAAAATGCATATTCTCGTCATGCAGTTTATGCTTGAGATTGACGTCGATGTGAACATGCAGAGAGCAGCTTAGTAATATGAGCGTAAGAAATAGACACTCGCAAATACACAATTTTGTCAAGTATTAGAGGACTGCATTCTCAGTTCCCACCTCTTTGAAAAATGACACGGTAATATTACTTCACAAGATTATCATGAAAAATACTGAGATCAAAGCACCCTGTAAACTGAAAGGTGTTCTACCAATGGGTATTATTACGTCTATCTGTTGTGGGATGGGATGACTTTTGAGCGAAGTGGGGTCACGTTCAGGGTAGCACCAGCAGTGTACGTAAGAAAGGTCAGGGGGACAAAAAACAGCCAGGAAGACTTGCAGACGGATAGCAGTCAGGTTGCAGAGTCCAGGCAAGCAGTTGAACAGAAACTAGACCATCAGGAATACATGAATAGTGAAGAGTTAGGCAAGGTGTCAAATCCACAGTGAACAAAACAAGGAAACAGGAGGGATGAGTGTAGAACAGCTATGAGGCACCATCTGTCTCCAAGAACACTTAGAAAACAAGTACTACTCAGCCTCAGCCAGTGAGCTTTGATAGACGTGGGTATTTCCTCATTCCTTCTTCTTTCCCTACCTTGTTCCATAATAGATTTATGGTGGCTCAGAGCAATCCCCAAGTGTGAATACAGGATCCGCAGGAGGTATCAGGGAAAGGGGGCACATAACTGGAGAGCACACTGATGGGGCAGTGCAAAGATCCTGACACAGAAATTTAGAAACACATGCATTACATGTATGTTCCTGTTAAATGGCTCAGAGTGCTTTCTGTTTGGGACAGCAAACCTAAGCACATGCACATAGCTGGGCCCACCTGAAAACAGAGAGATAAGGAGATTATATATATATATATATATATATATATATATATATATATATATATATACATATAATTTTCATGCTCTGTTATTTGTATCCACTACAGAATATTATGGGATACCTGGATACAGAGAGAAGGATATGTCTAAAAAGTTGCCTATAAGACCTTGCAAATGTAGAGATACAGATCAGGAAAAAATGGAAGAGGTTCAAGAGTAGCTTAAAGATGCTTATAATTAAAAAGGGGTATAAAAATACTTTCAAAATAAATATCAAGAATTAGAGGGGCACCTGGGTGGCTCAGTCGGTTAAGTGTCTGACTTTTGATCTGGGCTCAGGTCTTGATCTCATGGTCATGAGTTCAAGCCCTGCATCCACACCCAGCGTGGAGCCTACTTAAAAAAAAAAAAAAAAGAATTAGAAAATGATAGTGCTGGGGAGTTGTTTCTCACTCCTCAGTTTTTAGGATATCACTGGTTTAAAAGCATCCTATGTAGTCTCACCTAGATCATCAGGTCAGAAAGCCTTCTTTCTTACCAATAGATACATAATCTTCACAACAGAAGTTTCCGGTGTATAAGGCCATCTCATCTTTCCTTTTAGCACATGGTAATAAAGATGCCCAATATTTAAATGATGGTGAGATTGCATTCTAGATCCTATTCATTTTCTGTTTCTAATAGCCCCATTTTATTAATTGCAAGGATTTTCAATTCTTGCCATCAAAAGCAAGTTAACTGTTACTTCAATGGCAATGGATGTTTCAAGCTATTGTCCAGATTACAAATGAGTGAACTGCATGCTGCATTAGAGATACCGTGCATATTTCGAAGAGAGGAGTGGAAATTTGATGATGGAAGATAGAATGGTGGGATTTATACATAAAATCCAAGATTACAATTACCTTATTTTATTATTTTAAGCTGTAAACAATCTTCCGCAGGTTCCTGTCAAGATAGGAATTTTACATTGTAGAGCCTGAAAAATACGTGCATATGACATTCAACTATAAAGCATTGGGACTATTTTTAAATCAATAGGAAGCACAAGAAGAAACGCTGTTTTCTTTCAAAGTCATTATCCTGAAAGGCCATAAACTCACTCCCGTGATGTCACAGTTCAAATCCTTTTGAATTATTGATCTGCTTTTAAAAAATTCGAACTCATGTTATCCTGGATACAGATGCATTGTCGGTGAGCATCTCTCTTATATCTGATCTTTCTGGAGTCACCGCCTATAATCTGTGGCCGTGACTGTAAGGTTTGGCATTTGGCTAGTTAGAAGGAGTCACTGCATATATGAAAATAGCTTTAGAAATAGATTTCCACCTTCTGCCCCTGAAGGATCTATTGTTCTTTGTGATTGGGTCTTTCATTTTGTACATTAAATGATGTTAGTGTATGAAATTAGTAGCTTTGCCACAAAGTTTTCCTCTTCTTGCCCAAGGTCAACTTTCAGAGTTTGCCAAGAGAGCATTGTGGGATTGGATAAAACCAACCTCTATCACACCTCTTGGGGGCACCGGAGTAGCCTTTCCAGAGGAAAACAGCAGCATCTCACACACTGTTTGGCACAGCACTCGGAGCCAGGAAGGGCTTCAGGGGAACAGGGCAGGGTGTGGGGAAAGCCAACTGTTCTCTTTAGTCTGTTGTAACCTGGCCTCCACAACATAACACTTTCTGGGATTTTCTGACTCACAGCTTGGGAAGATCAGGGGAATATACTTGCCAAATTGAACAGAATACCTGCTTCCTGCTTAACTGTTCATTTTGAGCGGAAAATCTAATACTTTTCCAGAACATGTTTGGATATAAGAAGGAATAGAAATGCCATTGTGAAAATGGTTTTGTGTGTGTGTGGTAGGAAAAAAAAGCCCTAATATTCAAAGAAGATGGGTCTTGGTTTCTTTATTCCATTTTATTAAAGACTATCAACAGAAAAATAAACATTTCTTTTTCCTCAGAAGTTAATAACTATTAACTTACTAAATTAGTAACAGCTCTCTCAGTCTACCAGAAAGCTATAACAATAATGAACATAGATAGACTTTACTTCTTTTTTTAAAATTTTTTAATTGTTATGTTAATCACCATACATTACATCATTAGTTTTAGATGTAGTGTTCCATGATTCATTGTTTGCATAGAACACCCAGTGCTCCATGCAGAACGTGCCCTCTTTAATACCCATCACCAGGCTAACCCATCCTCCCACCCCCCTCCCCTCTAGAACCCTCAGTTTGTTTTTCAGAGTCCATCGTCTCTCATGGTTTGTCTCCCCCTCCGATTTCCCCCCCTTCATTCTTCCCCTCCTGCTATCTTCTTCTCTCTTTTTTTTTTCTTAACATATATTGCATTATTGGTTTCAGAGGTACAGATCTGTGATTCAACAGTCTTGCAAAATTCACAGCACTTAGCAGAGCACATACCCTCCGCAGTGTCTATCACCCAGCCACCCATCCCTCCCACCCCACCCCCCACTCCAGCAACCCTCAGTTTGTTTCCTGAGATTAAGAATTCCTTGTATCAGTGAGATCGTATGATACATGTCTTTCTCTGTTTGACTTATTTCTCTCAGCATAATACCCTCCAGTTCCATCCACGTCATTGCAAATGGCAAGATCTCATTCCTTTTGATGACTGCATAATATTCCATTGTATATATATACCACATCTTCTATATCCATTCATCTGTCGATGGACATCTTGGCTCTTTCCACAGTTTGGCTATTGTGGACATTGCTGATAGCCTTTACTTCTTACAACTCGATGAAGTAGGCCTTATTATGTCCATTTTACAGATGAGGAAACTGAGGCACAAACAGGTTAAGTAATGTGCCCAAGTCATACATTTAGTACGTGGCAGAGTTAGGATTTAAACCAAGAGAGTGAGGTCATGAATCAGTGCTCTTAACTACTATGCGAACACTCAGAAAGTTACTAAAAAGCAGGAAGAAAAATTCTTACCTTGTCATGGATAACAGTGCACTAATCACTTAGTAAATGAAAGTGCAGTTTTTACCTAAGTCTCTAATGTGAAATGTGGGTAATTAAAGAATACACAGAGCCTGCAAACTCATTTACTTTTATGACTGGTTCTAGGCAAAGAAAATGATTTATGGGTTTAAAGAAGTCGAATTCATGAACCATTCTCTCTCAGGGAAACCAGCTGGTGGTCTATATTCACAATATCGCTTCTCTACAATGGAAGACATAGCAATGGAGCTGTGTGAAGACGTTTTTTGTTTTTTTGTTTTTGTTTTTGTTTTTGCTTTGTTTTGTTTTTATGGAAAGGGAATTCGGTTAAAAGTGAAACATATCCGTGAGGTTAACTGAGAAAGAAATCGGGAGAAGTCTGAGAGGAGCCCAGTGGAACTTGGTTTCCACAATTCTCATATTTAACCATGAAATTAAAATTAGGTGCAGGGCTAGATTTTCATGGGCATAAGGAGGTTTGTCAGTGAGTTCCAAAGAGTTCACATGGTCTTCTTTCTACTCCTTTCTAAAATCTGTCTGAAAGACCCGAGAATTTTGACTGCTGAGTAAACTTGCTCATTTAGTAAATAACGAGTAAAAAAAGTTAAGAGTTGACTCAGAAGAAAGACAGGAAGTATGGTAAACGTGGGTGAGGGCATTACAAAGTTTGCAAACAAAACCAAATCTCTAAAGCATGATGATTTGCTAAACTATTATAAGTAACTTGGGAGAGAAAGCAGGACACCCACAAGGGAATTCTTTTTCATCTTTTCCCCTTCTAGTCAGAGTTCCATCCAGATGTTGCAGCCTCATGCAGCTAGTAGAATAATTTTTAAGAATAATAATTGAAAAAGCAAACTAAGATTTAAATGGCCAAGATAAAAATACACAAAGGGGATGTTATAGTGTAATGTTTATTAAGCTAAATTTTATTTTAAATTACTCCATTTCAGTACATGACAGGAATGGTCCACAGTAAAACAAAAGTAGTATTTCCAAGAATGTTATTTTATTATCTCCAGTTCTGTATGCATTTTCGCCTTTGACATCTGTCTCTACCACCACGACCAACACAGAATGGTTCAAAATAGAATTGTGACTATGGGCATGGGAGTGAGATAAACTCAAAACAAGCAAACCAACACCAATGACCAGTAAAAGTGTTGCTCTTGATATTTATAGACCATATTTACAAAAGTCAAGTTAAACCAACTGGTCATTATGTACATGTGTTAATATTAGTACTTTATATTTACGGATTTGTGTGCATTTGTATTATCAAGTAAAAAGATAAATTTTAAATTATTTATGAAAAATATATAAAATATGACTGATAACATACTTCAATTTGAGTACGTGTTCAAAACTCAGTGCTTAAAAATCTTTGGAAAAAGTCCAACAGACATTCTGATGGCAGATGTTAAAAGCGAAAGAGATGAGGAAATAATGAGTGTTGAGCGTGATTTTAATAAGTAGGGGAGGTGGGCAGAAAGAAGGTGTACACCTGGGCAGGAATCACACAGGATAAGGCAGATGAAGACTCAGAAATGAAAGATGTACAGTTTTTCTCAAGATCCATGTCATGTGACATTGAACAGAACCAAGGCACTTTCAGGAAAAGGTAAAGGAATTTAAGTTTTGTTTGTTTGTTTTTAAAGATTTTATTTATTTATTTGACAGAGAGAGAGATAGCGAGAGCAGGAACACAAGCAGGGGGAGTGGGAGAGCGAGAAGCAGGCTTCCCGCCGAGCAGGGAGCCCGATGTGGGGCTCGATCCCAGGACCCTGGGATCATGACCTGAGCCGAAGGCAGACGCTTAACAACTGAGCCACCCAGGCGCCCAGGAATTTAAGTTTTGATAATGAGTTCATACTATCAGCCAGTGCAGAACCGACTTCCGTCTAGAGAGTCCTTAGGAAGCATGCCCTGGGCATTTACGGCACAGTCAGCTACAACGTCAAGTTCTTTGTTGGGCTTCCGTTAAGAGGGAAAGGGTGCCGCGTGCCATATAATGCCCTCCCACAACCGCCCTGGCGATCTGTCCTCCCCGGAGAAGCACGGGGTGGCATGAGCCCCCTTCCCAAACACAGCGGGGTGGGAATTCTCGCGCCTGAAAACTCTTCTTTCTCTAAGAAGCCCCTAGGACTTGGGGCAACTCGGCCCTGCGCCGCGGCCCCCCAGATCTTCCCCGGGGTGTCTCGCGGCCGGGGCCCACCTGCTAGTTGAGGCAGGGGCAGCAGCAGCAGCAGAGGGTCCGGCAGGGGTTCTTCTTCTCGTACTGCACCGCCTTGCGCACCTGCGCCTTGGCCTGGCCGGTGTAGTCGAGGGTCTTCTCCACGTTGAGCTCGATGACGTTCAAGGTGTCGGCCTGCTCCTCCACCAGCACCGCCATCTGCAGGAAGAGCTCGTGCACGTCGCGGATGCGGCTCTCCAGCCGCAGCAGCTCGCGGTGGCGGCTCTCGATCTCGTTGAGGGCCGCCCGCGCGCCCTTCACGTCGGCTAGCAAGTTCCCAGAGAACACGTCCCACTTGCCCTGCTCGAACATGTCCTCGATCTGCTCGCCCGACACGTCCTTGCCCATGATCTCCAGCTGGCGCTGGATGCGGATCTTGCAGTTGTGGCGCTGCTTCATCTCGGCCTGGTTGTACTGGTGCATGGCGCTCTGGAAGGTGCGGGTGAGCGCGCTGTAGTGCGCGCGCCAGATGCGCGCCACCGCCGAGTTGGGGCCGTGCCGGGCCTCCGCCTCCTCGCTCAGCGCCTCCATGGCGCGCAGCTTGCGGTGGATGTTCTCGCCCCGGGCCTTGATGTCCTTGGCAATCGAGTTGGTGTCGCGCTTGATGCTGCTGAGGCGCCGCATGGACGTGAGGAAGCGGGCGTTCTGCTTTCCCAGCCGCTTCACGTCGGTCATCAGCTGCTGGTTTTCATTCTGAAGGTCCTGGATGTCTCGGTACAAGGACTCCAGGATGTGATCCGTCTCGAACACGATGTCCTCGTGGGGCGAGTCCAAGTCATCGTCCCCGTCGGGGAACTGCTGGTCATAGTTCTTGGTTAACTCCACAAGTTCGGCTAGCCGGTCCTTCATCTTGCCTGCAAGTACAGACTGGGGTTAAACTCCTGCAGCCAGTCAAATACTTGCATTGAGAACACTGACGCCCCAAATAAAGAAACTTCTGCACAGCGCTCCCAGTTCTTTATTCCCGGGTGTAGGCAACAAATACACTAAAGGAGCTGAATATTCTAGGACATTTGGCTCACAATCACAAGGAAAGGACTATCATGACCGAGAGGCGTGAACACAGCCGTACTTCATAGCCCATAAGGCCTCTGCAGCTCGGAACTCGAGTAATCAGCAATTTAAAATTTCAGAATGCCTCAAAAAATTAAAAATAGAGCTACCCTATGTCCCAGCAATTGCACTCTTGGGTATTCACCCCAAAGACACAGATGTAGTGAAAAGAAGGGCCATATGCACCCCAGTGTTCATAGCAGCAATGTCCACAATAGCCAAACTGTGGAAAGAGCCAAGATGCCCTTCAACAGATGAATGGATAAAGAAGATGTGGTCCACATATACGATGGAATACTACTCAGCCATCAGAAAGGATGAATACCCAACTTTTACATCAACATGAATGGGACTGGAGGACATTATGCTAAGTGAAATAAGTCAAGCAGAGAAAGTCAATTATCATATGGTTTCACTTATTTGTGGAACATAAGGAATAGCATGGAGGACATTAGGAGAAGGAAGGGAAAAATGAAGGGGGGGAATCAGAGGGAGAGATGAACCATGAGAGACTATGGACTCTGGGAAACAAACTGAGGGTTTTAGAGGGGAGGGAGGTGGGGGGATGGGTTAGCCTGGTGATGGGTATTAAAGAGAGCACGTATTGCATGGAGCACTGGGTGTTATAGGAAAACAATGAATCGTGGATCACTACATCAAAAACTAATGATGTATTGTATGGTGACTAACATAACAAAATAAAATAAAATTTAAAAAAATAAAATTTCAGATTGCATTAGGAACCAATCACTTTTTCTTGCTTTATGTTTTCCAAAAATTGCAAATCAAAACAGGCACAGAAAAAGGAAAAAGAAGAAGAAAATATTTGGAAGGATAAAGATTTTTAAATAAGGACAATCAATGTACTCCAAGGCTGTAGGGCCAGCTCTAAGTGCTGTTTTTTGTCTATTTCAGCAAATGCTGAGCATGCCTGGTCCCAAGCAACCTATCAGTTCTTAAAACAGTTACCATATAAATCATGGTTTAAAATGTTTTCTCTTAAAAATGTTATAAAAGTAAAACATGCTTGAAGTAAGACAACAAAATAAAGACAAAAATCTAATGAGGAAGTATAAAATTTGGACGTTGACATTTCCTTGCTCCTCTGTTCATTATCACCGATACAGACTTCAGTTTGAGTGCCTGTTTGGTGGGGGTGACATCTGAAAATATATTTTGATGGAAGATATTAAAAGTGAAAGAGATAAGAAAGTGTTTAATGTGATTTTAGTAAGTAGGAGAGGTGGGCAGAGAGAAGATACCCTTCTAGGCAGCAATCACATAGCATAACCAGATGAAATGTCAGAAACAAAAGATGTTCAGTTTTTCCCAAGGTCCCTAGTAGTATCTTTAACAAAACTATTTGAAAAAATTTTTATATGGAAAATTTCAATCATACATAACCCTAGTAGCAGTAATAAAGCACGCTCTCATTTAACCCATTTAGCCATCACATAGTAGCAATATTTGTACTTTTGTTGTTGTTGTTATGCACATGCTGGTATTTTATTCATATCTGAATGCTAAACACAGTGCTTAAACATAAAATATTCATTTAAATGTATATGAAAGCTCTCAGATGCTGCCTTACCCCAGGTTCCCAAGAAAGCAGTCTGAAACAAATGTTATGTGCCAACATATTGCTGTGATACAATCCCAGGGCCCCCAGGGTGAGGGGGAGAAGGGAAGTGAGGTGGGAAAGAACAGAGACAAATACCCAGCTGGCTACAGCCTCACAAAACAACACAGCCAGTTGCTTAGTCAACTAGAAGTTTCCAGAAACACTACATGGAGTCGTGGCACCTGGAACAGTCCATGAAAAGGAGAAAGAGGGAGTCATTTGTTTATTGCTTCCTTCCTGTCTCCTTTCTCTTCTTGGTCAATATTCAGCCAATGGCCATTAAAACCCCTCTACTTATCCACATCCTCAGGGCAGCCGCTGGGGAAACCAAGTCCTATGCCCATGACCGGGTGCTGCTGTGAAACCAGGCATGAGGGCACCTAAGCCTCTGTGGGTGCATCGGGTCACCCCCACACACTGGAGCTGATGTGGCTACCAACACAGCACACATTACAGAGGCCTTGCCAAGGTTTGGTCCTCGGGGGAGGCTGAGACAGATGGCAGTGTTAGGGGATGAGGTGACAGAACAAACAGCTGGGTTCTTGGTTCTTCCCTGATCGGACAGCCAAGAACTAGAGGGTAGTTGAGACTGAGCGAATCAGGGAGGAGTATAAACTGGATCTGGAACAGACATACATACAGATGAACATGGATGCTACTTTTATATTGGAATTGTTCATCTGTGTACACATCCAAGTGTTATCTGCAATATTTGTACTTCTCATGACCTTTTGAAACAAGTTGGCAGCTCAAGCAGAATCTCCATGTTTTCATAAGGGTGGTTCTAATTCGTTGCTACATAGCAAGGTAAAATAATGTTCTCTGTGTCCACATTTTTCCCAGGGAAGTGAAAAACGTTCATTTTTAGTAGCTTGTATAAATGTCAAAATAATGAACATGTTCCCTTGTGCCCAAGATTTTGTGGCTGCAGAGATTCTCTTCCGACTGTATAATTTGCAGCAAAGAAGGACAATGTAGTAGCACTTAATGGACACTCAATCGATGAGGGATCTTGATCTCAAATTAAAAGCTTCTCTCAAGTTGAAGTAATTAATTTTATTTCACCAAAGAATGCTGACAAGTTGGATTTAGTGATAAATGGGAAATGGTGAAATATTAACCGTGGCCTCTCATCTGCTATGATCACTATTTACATAAATTAAGCAGAAGTTTTATTCCAAGGTGATGATTTTTAATACCTGCTTAAAATGCCATTTTGCTATCTGGTGACAATGAAATGACAATGAAAAGGCAACTCATATATGAAGAAATCTAAATGCTAGTGAACATAGGAGTAGCTGATGTGTATCAAGTGCTTACTGTAATACCAAGTGGTTTCTAGGCACTTGTCATGTGATACCCTCTTTAATCTTCACAGATTCCACGAAGTAAGTATTGTCATTATCAGAGCTGGTACCTGAGCATAGGGAGATTAAGGAACTCACCCATGGTTGCCAGGGAGTGAACACTTGGGCCCTCTATAGAGTAGCCCTGCTTAACCACTACATTAACTTCTTCAGCAAATAAATAAAAGTGAGTCACGAAGGACTTCACTATTAAACAAGGAAATGCAGATTTAAGCACTGTGATTTTCTTCCCCCACCAAGTTGCCAAGATTTAAAATAATAATAATAATAATAATAATAATAATAATAATAATAATGTTTAAAAATTGGTGAGGATTCTGGGAACTCTGAAAAAATGCTGGTAGGAGAGCAAATTGATAGAATCTTTGGCAGGGAGGTTAGCAATATGCATCAAAAGCTTCTAAAATGTGTATTTGTTTTGCCCCATGTACATTTATTCTAAAAATTTGTGCAAGAGTGTGTGAAGCCCATTGCTGTCAATATTTCCAACGTCATGCTATCTTTACAGAAATTCAGAAATACTTTAAATGTGCAAAAATGAGGTATTGGCTGCTAAATCATTGCAGTTTAGAAGGCTATCTAATGGTAGTAAAGCATAAAAAACCATCTTAGGCAGACAAACTAGGTAAAGAGAAGAGGATGTGTAGCACTCCTACACATACATCCTGAAACAAGGACTTGAACAATATGCATCAGAATGTCAATAGTTGGTTTCTTTGAATTGTGGAATTATAAATTATTTTAATTACTTCCTTGTGCTTTTCTGTATTTTCCAAAATTTTTATGATGCCCATGTAGATTTTACAATTAAATAAAATCCCACAAAACTGTAAATATTGTTTGCTTAAAGGACTAATTTCTTAAGGTCCTTCTTTAAGACATATGCATTGCAATCAGTTAACACCTTATGTGACCTGGACAAAGTACATTAGAGTTAGCTGGTTTGGAGTTGAGCTGTATCTATCTGCTTAAGTTAGTATCCAATGTATTCTACGACGCAACAGGTAGATGGTACAGAGAAGGGATATATTTTGATGAACCAGGTAAGAATAGGTACCATCCTTGCTTCTTGGCCAAGACTTAGGAGGCACTACAATGGAAGGTAATGAATGGGTGGTTAAGGTAAAACACCACACACCACAACATTAGGAATCTGTTTGCTGGTCTTCCACTAGTCTTAGACAGGTCCCATGCTCTGTATTGTTCTCCTAAAGCCACAAAAAAGCTATTTGGGGGAATCATCTCATTCATATTATGAGCAGAAAAACACACTTCAATCATACAGATAATGGCCTTGGAAGAAGATGTTCAGAGATAGTCATTCCTTCTCAAGACCTGAAAACTATAAAGGCATGGATCCTAAATCAAGTGAAGGCCTAAGATCATTTGAAGGCTCAAGTCCATAATCAGGTAAGGAGAGTGAAAGGAACAGTGTGGGGAATTAAAGATTCTCTGTGGAGGTGTAGAGGAGATGGTGGCCTTTACCTTGCCTTCCTACCAACCTTGCCTGGCCCAACCCACCCCAGATTGAGTCGGTCCCACTGATCCAGAGGTCTTCTGGTTGCCAGGGAGCAAGCATTAAGAAAACTACAACAGAAAGTCAACCAAAGAGAGGAAACCATCAAAATCCTAGAGGAGAACACAGGTAGTAACTCTCCCTAACATCAGGCATAGCAACTTCTACCTTGATATGTCTCCTGAGGCAAGGGAAACAAAAGCAAAAATAAACTATTGGTACTTGATCAAAATAAAAATGGTTCTGCACAGAGAAGGAAACAATCAACAAAACTAAAAGGCAACCTATGGAATGGGAGAAGATATTTGCAAATGACATATCTGATAAAGGGTTAGTATCCAAAATACATAAAGAACTATTTTTAAAGATTTTATTTATTTGAGAGAGAGAGCATTGCAGGCAGGAGAGAGGGGCAGAGGGAAAGGGAAAAGGGGAAGCAGACTGCCCACTGAGCAGGAAGCCCGATGCAGGACTCCATGCAGGGCTCAATCCCAGGACCCTGAGATCATGACCTGAGCCAGAATCAAGAGTCAGACACTCAACCAACTGAGCCACCCAGGTGCTCCCAGGAAACAGACTCTTAACTATAGAGAACAAAGTGAGAGTTGCTGGAGGGGAGGTGGGCTGTGGGGTGGGTTAAATGGGTGATGGATATTAAGGAGGACACTTGTGATGAGCAGTGGGTGTTGTATGTAAGTGATGAATCACTAAATTCTACATCTGAAACTCATATTACACTGTATGTTAACTGACTGGAATTTAAATAAAAAGTTGGGGGAGGGCTCCTGGGTGGCTCAGTTGGTTAAGCGACTGCCTTCGGCTCAGGTCATGATCCTGGAGTCCCGGGATCGAGTCCCGCATCGGGCTCCCTGCTTGGCAGGGAGTCTGCTTCTCCCTCTGCCCCTCCCCCCTCTCATGTGCTCTCTCTCATTCTCTCTCTGAAATAAATAAATAAAATCTTAAAAAAAAAAAGTTGGGGGAAAAATTTAAAAATAAAATAAATATTTAAAAAATAGAGAAAAGGGGCGCCTGGGTGGCTCAGTCGTTAAGCATCTGCCTTCGGCTCAGGTCATGATCCCAGGGTCCTGGGATCTAGCCCCACATCGGGCTCCCTGCTCGGCGGGAAGCCTGCTTCTCCCTCTCCCACTGCCCCTGCTTGTGTTCCCTCTCTCGCTCTCTCTCTCTCTGTCAAATAAATAAAATCTTTAAAAAAAAATAAAATAAAATAAAAATAATAAATAAATAAAAAATAGAGAAAAAAAGTCAACCATGAAGCTGCTATTTCTAAGAATGTGGCCCAAAAGGTTAAATGTATTCCTTGCTGTAGTTATACCAAAATATAGATGCAGGCACTGAAAGAACATCAAATTAACCTACACATCCAGTAGCTTGATTCTGTACTGTGAGATCTTAAAAAGGAAACTATGATAAATGAGAAAGAAAAATTAAACAATTCTATTGACCATCCTGTCTCACTGTGATAAAGAATAATGTAATACATTTTGGTAAATTGTATTTATAAAGTTGCTAAAATAAATCCTGCTTTGAGTCATGTGGAGATGAAGAATTCAACCGAAATTTTATGACCAACTACCAGAAATCTGCTTCTGTCTTTTAATTTCCTTTTCAGGCATGCATATCATGTGTCCTGAGAACAAGGTCCCACAGGGAAGGAAGGGGAAATTGTGTAATCCTTCTTTCATTGGGCAATTACATTTTATGTACAAAAAAAATATAGGAACAGAGAAGTGACGGTAGCTCAGTGGTTCTCAGACTTTAGGAGGCAATAGAATCCTCTGGAGAGCTGCAAACACTACAGATGCTTGACTCAGTACTTCTAAGAGGACCTTTAGGTGATTCCAGTGCACACTTAAAACTTGTGACCCATTCCGTAGATAATGATCATAACAGCTTCTGATTCATAAGCATAATGCAGTTCTGGACCACTTATAATAGTCCTCATGGCTGGGTGTTAAACAAACTTGATGGGGAAAGATTCAGAAAGACAGAAAAAGAAAGATTCAGAAGGCAGGTTTGGACATACCTCAGAAGGTCAATGAGTGGGGGTTATAATACACAAATAACCCATATACTGGATGCTACAAAGAACAACTATGGAAGTTCCTACTTGCTTCTAAGGGAACCAGTTGTAAACAGAACACAAGGTCATATCTCTGATCATACAACAGAAACGTTTTGCCTACTTACTTTAAGGGGAACAAGAACAAAACTGTTCATACATTGTTATGGGCTAAATTATATCACCCACCCAAATTCATATATTGAAACCCTAACCCCAGCACCTCAGAATGCAATTGGTCTTTAAAGAGGGAATTAACTTAAAAGGAGATCTTTATATAATCTATATATTATTATACATTAAGCAATGCATACATTAAGCAAATTTTGCCTATTCCCAGAAAACAAAACCTTCTCTTGTTTCACAGCAATATGTTAAAGTATTTTTACAAGTAGTGAGAAACTTCAGACTTGAGGATACACAGTTCAATGGAAGGCAATGTGCCAATCATGTGAGGTTTATTACGAAACTCAACTTGTAGATTAACGGAGGGGAACAAATCCAAAAGCATGGAAGGACTTTCCTTTCTGTATTTATGACAAAGAAATGTTTTTAGAGACTTTATTACTCTTGAGTTCAGAAAGTTCCAGATTCTTGTTTCAATGGGAACTAAAAAAAACACATTGAGAGATACACACACACACGTGTGCATAGGCTTTGTATAAAGTTATCAGCTATTAATGAAACTAAAAATATCCTGCCCCATGATAGATAGTTCCAAATAAGGACTTTTGAGTAATGACTCCCTTACTTCAATTATGAAGGGTCCATGTTCTGATTTTCAGGTCGTATAATCTATATCTCCTAGGTCCTGATTTTATAGCAATATTTTAAGTCTTGCAAACAAAAAATGATTACAAATCAGAATGTGTCTTTATGTCTAAGTCCATCACTGGTCCATATGGCATTTTAATGAGCCCTTGTGTAGGAGCCTGTGACATCCTCGTGGATGCTAGAAGGGTGCCCCTTTCTCTGAGTGATACAGCCCTGCACCAGTGCACAGCATCTGGCAAACTGGGCACGGGATGGATTTCCAGTCTCTCTTATCTTCGTGGCAAGTCACCCTTGTACTGGGCAGTCTGCACAGCCCCGTGTGGTTGCCCTGTGTGCTCCCTTCTTGACCTTCCTGCCCAATGGGTGGGGCCAGGAAGTCCCATGGGTCCTATGTCATGGTAAGTTAGCAGTTACCTTCCAGCACACAACACAGGAACACAGCACTTAGCGGGCAACAAGTGTACTTTCCCAAACAGGATGATTCAGGTCCACAAATAATAATTTTACTCAAATGAGTAAAACCTGGCATTCTGCTCTATTTTTTTATTTAAAAAAATGACACATCTAAGAGGTAAAAATCCTTCTTTGAACTTCTGAAAATTATAGGCTAAAATAGAAAGAGTCCCTAAAAAGACTTATCTTCTTACTGCTCTAAAGGTTAATTAAAAAAACAAACAAACAAACAGTTGTGTTGGATCCAAAGTGCACTGGCAAGAACACATTTAATTGTTTAACTTTTTGAGGTTCACTCAAAGCATAATGTGAGAGTCTGAGAAGTATTATCAGAAATGGATTCTAAGTATAAAAGTCTGAGGCTAGAAGAAATAATAATACATGTTTCTTACTTCCCCTCTTCATTAAAGCAAAGCCAGGAGTTTTTCCAAAGCATTTCTGGGGAATCTAATCTAAAAGAGCAGATAGTCTCCACTTTTTTTTTTTAAGATTTTATTTATTTATTTGATAGAGAGAGACACAGAGAGAGAGGGAACACAAGCAGGGGGAGTGGGGGAGGGAGAAGCAGGCCTCCCGCAGAGCAGGGAGCCCGATGTGGGGCTCGATCCCAGGACCCTGAGATCATGACCTGAGCCGAAGGCAGACACTTAACGACTGAGCCACCCAGGCGCCCTAGTCTCCACTTTTTAATCACTCTATTCATTTGCTGCTTCCTGAAACTTTCACTTTCCAGTTCCCTCAATCAGACTTCTCAGCCAACGTTTGAAGAGAAGGCAGTCCAGTATGCATGGCCAGTAAATCGCCAGTGGGCAGGAGGGATTTTACTTACAGCAATATGCTTTCAGATGCATTCTGCAGGTATGCACTGTAAATCAAAGTCCATACATTCGCTCTATAGCTGACATTTATCAGCTATATCAGTATTTGTGGAGTGTGCAACACAGTGCTAAGGACTGTGCGGTCTCTATGAGGCCCTATTTTCATCCCAGTTTTACAGGAGAGGAAACTTGAGGCCTAATGAGTTAAGCAACTTGCCTAAAGTCACACTCTAAGTAAATGTGGAGCTGAGGCCTGAATCCAGAAAAACTGACTTAAGAGTCCATCTATAAACCACAAAGCTACATTAGCTTCTTTTTCCAGAGACTCCTTGATAAAGGCCTTGAAACCTTTAATCTTCCTTGATATATTTTTATATATTAAATATATATTTATACACATAATATTCCATTATATTCCATATATATATAATATATATTCCATACACAGGTATATGTGTTATATGTATATATAATGGAATATTACTCAGACATCAAAAAGAATAAAATCTTGCCATTTGCAACGATGTGGATGGAGCTAGAGCATATTATGTGCTAAGCAAAGTAAGTCAGAGAAAGACAAATACCATATGATTTCACTCATGTGGAATTTAAGAAACAAAACAGATGAACATATGAGAGGGGAGAAGAATAAAAAAGAGAGAGGGAAACAAACCATAAGAGACTCTTAAAGATAGAGAACAAACTGAGGGCTGATGGAGGGAGGTGTTAAGGAGGGCACATGTTATGATGAGCCCTGGGTGTTGTATGTAAGCAATGAATTGCTGAGTTCTACTCCTGAAACCAATATTGTACTGTATACTAACTAACTAGAATTTAAGTCAAAATTTGAAAAGAAAAAAAAAAAAAAGGAAGAACTCTTTAATCTTCTAGGGAACTATTCCCTGTCTGAGTGCATTTGAGTTGCTATAACATACCACAAGCAGGGTGGCTTATAAACAACAGAAATTTGGGTGCCTGGTTGGCTCAGTTGGTTAAGCGTCTGCCTTCAGCTCAGGTCATGATCCTGGAGTCCCGGGATCAAGTCCCACATCAGGCTCCCTGCTCAACAGGGAGTCTGCTTCTCCTTCTGACCCTCCTCCCTCTCATGCTCTCTGTCTCTCATTCTCTCTCTCTCAAATAAGTAAATAAAATATTTTTAAAAATTAAAAATAAATAAATAAACAACAAATTTATTTCTCATAGCTCCAGAGGCCAGAAGTCTGAGATCAGGGTGCCAGCATGGTTGGGTTCTGTGTCTGGTGGTGGCCTGCTTCCTGGTTCATAAATGGCTGTCTTCTCCCTGTGTCCTCACAATGCAGTAGGAACAAGCAAGCCTTCTGGGGCCTCTTTTATAAGAGCACTACTCCCATTCATGAGGGCCCCACCCTCATGACTTAATATGCCTCCCAAAGACCTGTTGGGGGTTAGGATTTCAACATGTGAATTTTGAAGGATCCAAGCATTCAGACCATACTCTTACCCAATAGATGTTTTATATCTGCAAAAATTATTAGCATCTAATAACCCAGATATGAAAGAACACATGAAAACCGTGGCACCATTAGAACAATTACCTTCTTTCTCATAATAATTTCCTCACATCAGAGTTTCCCCAATACTGCAATGCTTTCATTATTAGAGCCTCTGTTACTCTACCAGACAGGAGTAACTCATCACAACTTGACAAAAGTCCACAGAATTAACGTTCGTAGATAGTTCTCTTATAACAAAGATCCGCTGTATTTAGGATTGACTCAACTATTGAAATAACCAAGCACTGATACTTGGGAATAGAAATTCTACAGTCAGGAGTGTGGAAGTGGTAACAGAGGAAAGGCTAATGAATGAACTTGGTAAGGGAGAGAGTAAAGACAGTAGAGTTCCAGGGTCAAGGTTCAAATCATCTGTACAAGTTTTTCCACTCTTATCTGTATGAGGATTTACAAACAAAACCAGTTGCAGTATTCTACATCTGATTTGGCTTTGGCCCCGGAATGTGAAACAAACTTGTGACTGGGAAATATAGAAGAAATCTTTGGAGGAAAAAAACATCGTGGGGAATAAACGTTCAGTCCAGTATGTCTTTGATTAAACTTACATATTTTATAAGTATTCCACAGGGTACTTTCTTAAAAAAGGGAAATCAGTAGAGTTTTCAAGAATCATTAATGACCATTTCTTTCCCAACTCATAATATCAGTTAAGGACCATCCCACAGAATCTGTAGATATCTTTTTCCTGTTCCTTTTTCTCTGAGACAAAGTCCTGATTCTAATCCTGTTGGCTGCTTACTTCTCTTCAATTCTTCAAGGAAACAACTTATTATTTCTAGCTGACAACTTTTACATGAGCACAGAAAAATCTCAGTTATCCAATGTCATCACTGCAGGTTTTTCCATGTAAGTGACCTTTTTACCTAACTGAATTTTCTCCCTTCAAATAGGAAAGGGGTTCACTCATTTTTGTTGAAAATCTTCTTCTAAAATGCACTGATGTACTTCCTTCCTTAAAGAGAAGACTTTGAATACAATTTATTGGTGACTCAGATTGTCATTATTAACATCTCTGAACTGTATGGGGATACACTTTGTTTTCAAATGTTTCTCTTGCCTTGGGGTTAAAATGTCAAACCTTTCCTCAGTTATTCCCAGCTACAGATATTCTTCTCATTCCCTTTATAGGTTGTAGCAAAAGTTAGTAAGAAATTAAATAAAAGCCAAGCACTGAATCATGGTAAACTACATGTGGGTCAACAACCCTCTGGAATCAAATGTACTAAGTAAAGCAAGGAAGGAAAAGCTAATGTCAGTGACAAACTGAGTGTCCAATATGAGCCAGTCTCTGAGTCAGTGAGAAGGCTGGGATTTAAGCCCACATCTGTCCAGATCCTATGTTCATGTTCTGTCCACTCAGTCCCACGCGAAGCTGTGTGAAGAGTTAGGGTATGTGGTGTAAGTATTGCTAAGAAGAAACATTTTTCACCACTCTGACATTTCCCTCCCTGTAGACATATCTTGCCACTTCCTCCTGCCAAAGGGCACAGAGTTGCTTATCTGACTGGTGAATCTGGAAGGAGAAATTGCCCATGATAGCCCAGCCTCTTCTTCCCTCTTCCTTTTGAAAGGCGGCTTACCACGGAGAACCCGTGTTCTCCTCCCCTGTGCTCCTGGGTGGGAGTGGAGAGGTCAGCTGATGGGGAGGGCACTCTAGGTTCAGGGACATAAAGCACAGTTCTCCATCAATGAAGCCACTTCCTCCAACCTTGTCTTTATTGGTAACAAAGGTAACACTTCGGCCTCTGTTTTATCCTTCTATTTCAGTGGGTATGGAAATCAGATGGGTAAGGGGAAGTTATTTATTATGTTCCCTTTTCAATCAACCCAATAATTATGTCAAGTAAAATCAGAGAAGCAGAAAGACTGGTGATTATCTTGCACCCATGCCTTAATTCTAAAGATGAGGAAAGAGAAGCTCATTATATTTAAGTACCCTACAAATAATGGTAAAGAGATGGCGGAAAGGGGGAAACAGAGTAAGGGGGAAAACTCTTATGGAATAGACATTTCCATTTATAGCAAAAAGATTCTAATATATGTAAAGCATTTTCATGAACCAGGCATATATTGAAAGTTTAATAAAGGAACCTCGATAAATAATTGCTATTAATTTTACTCTTTTAGTACCTCATAGTCTCTGAACTATGAAAGCAACAAATTATTAGATTATTTCCATGATGTGATGACCATCAATTCACATCTCATTTTCTTGGCCTGGCCTCCCAAGTGCCCCCATTCTTCCTTTCCAAATTTGTACATACTCTTTTGGGAAAGTTTGAAACAAAAATTCACTACCCATTTTTCACAGCTCTTCCCATCAAGAGGTATAGACTATTTTCCAACTCCTTAGAGTGTGTCCATGGGACTTGCTCTGGCCAATGGGACATCCGCAAATACGATGCAGAAAAAAAAATGATGATGGGAGCATCTTGTAAGGCACTGTGCAAAAGGGCTTGCCACAGGGAGCCCCAGAACAACACAGCAGAAACTAACTGACACAGAAATTGGTACCTACTACTGGGTATTTACCCCAAAGATAAAAATGTAGTGATCCAAAGGAGTATGTGACCCCAATATTTATAGCAGCAATATCCATAATAGCCAAACTATGGAAAGAACCAAGATGTCCATCAACAGATGAATGGATAAAGAAGATGAGGTATACATATACAATGGAATATTATACAGCCATCAAAGAAACGAACTCTTGCCATTTGCAACGATGTGGATGGAACTAGAGGGTATTATGCTAAGCGAAATAAGTCAATCAGAGAAAGACAAGTATCACATGATCTCACTGATATGAGGAATTCTTAATCTCAGGAAACAAACTGAGGGTTGCTAGAGTGGTGGAGGGTGGGAGGGATGGGGTGGCTGGGTGATAGACATTGGGGAGGGTATGTGCTATGGTGAGCGCTGTGAATTGTGTAAGACTGATGAATCACAGACCTGTACCTCTGAAACAAAAAATACATTATTATGTTAAAAAAAAAAAAAAAAACAAGATAGTAGGAAGGGAAAAATGAAGGGGGGGAATTGGAGGAGGCGACGAACAATGAGAAACAAACTGAGGGTTTTAGAGGGGAGGTGGGTGGAGGGATGGGTTAGCCCGGTGATGGGTATTAAGGAGGGCACATATTGAATGGAGCACTGGGTGTTATAAGCAAACAATGAATCATGGAACACTACATCAAAAACTAATGATGTTATGTATGATGACTAACATAACATAATAAAATTTTTAAAAATAAAAATTTTTTTTTAAATTTTAAATGTATATCTCCTTTGACCTAAAAACTACCATTTTTTGGAATTCGCAATAAAATGATTAGACACATATACAAAGATATAGTATAAGAGCTTGTGACTGCTAGGAAATTGGAGACAATCTATGTATTTACCACTATCAGTGGTTTAATAAATTGTGCAATCTATAAAAAAAAAAAGAGAGAAAAAAGAAATTGGTGCTTAGAAGTAGCATGTTGCCATAACAAAAATCTAAAACATTCAGCAATGGCTTTGGGACCAGACAGCAGGTGAAAAGCCGTGAGGTAGCTATTAGCAAAAACTGGGAAAATGGCAGGCAAAATGTGAGTGTTGATGGAAAGAGGGATGAGGAAACTATGCAGCCGTGGGGGAAAGGCAACCCGTATTATGCAGCAGCCAGCCAGTCTCTGTGGCAGCACAGAAGACTGAAAGCACACACAGTGAAGGCTGGATCCAGCTGCAGAGGTCTCCAGGCTGAAGGCTGAAAAGTGTTCGTTGAGTGCTTCTAGCTGCATATAAGGTTCTGCAAGAGAGAGGGGTGCTAAAACCTGAATGATCTACTTAATAAGCATTATGTAGAGAAGAGAAGAGCCAGAATTCACGAGATTGGAAAATAAAACCATTTGCCTTCAGTCTCTTCAGTTGGAAGAAAAGATTTGTATAGGAAAAAATGACCTCAGAATAAAGACCTTGGTAAAATTTAATGGGGTGCCTCGTAGACCTTCTCAGTGGGGCAAAAGGGACTCTGAGACGCCTAAACATGTGATTTCATGGCAGCGTAACACTCAGCCCAAAGTAGAGAGAGATTTGTCTTGAAAAAAAAAAGTGTGGACATGAGTTTTAGGGGCAGGGACTCTCTGGGATTCTTAAAAACAAGGTTTTAAGGAGGATTTTCCTGATAAGCTCAAAGGCAAGACAGAGTTCAGAGGAAAAGAGGCCTCAGGATGCCTGCTTTCCTATGAGCAGGAAGTAGGCTAAAGAAGATATTTAGAAGCAGAAATATGCCATTTCTTAGGGGAAAAGAGGAAAGTTTCAGAAGGTGGAGCCAGGAGCAGTGGAGAAATAGGTAGCCGTGAACCAGTCCTGAGACGCAGAACTGGGTCCTAATTAATCACCCCCTGGCCCAGGAGTGGGGGTACCAGCAACACAGACCTGGATAGAATTGGCATGGAAATGTGATGGTTATTTTTATCCTGTGAATATGTTTTTGCTTTAATGGATTATGTCTTTTGGTTATTCTTTGCCTATTTCATCATTTTATGTTAGGTGTGTATGGGGAGATAACTGGGGGTTTTTGTTGTTGTTTTTCATTGTCTCAGGATCAGGAGGATCTACATGCAAAGAGCTGGGTCTGAGAAGTCCCAGAAGTGTCCAGAAGTGATGCAGAATGAAACTGAACCATTTCCTTACACCACACACAAAGATAAACTCAAAATGGATGAAAGACCTAAATGTGAGACAGGAATCCATCAGAATCCTTGAGGAGAACACAGGCAGTAACCTCTTCGACTTCGACCGCAGCAACTTCTTGCTAGACATGTCTCCAAAGGCTAGGGATGCAAGGGCAAAAATGAACTATTGGGACTTCATCAAGATAAAAAGCTTTTGCACGTCAACAAAACCAAAAGACAACTGACAGAATGGGAGAAGATATTTGCAAATGTCTTATCAGATAAGGGGCTAGTATCCAATATCTATAAAGAACTTATCAAATTCAACACCCAGAGAGCAAATAATCCAGTCAAGAAATGGGCAGAAGACATGAACAGATATTTCTCCAAAGAAGACATCCAAATGGCCAACAGACACATGAAAAAGTGCTCAACATCACTTGGCATCAGGGAAATACAAATCAAAACCACAGTGAGATACCACCTCACACCAGCCAGAATGGCTAAAATTAACAAGTCAGGAAAAAACAGATGTTGGCAAGGATGTGGAGGAAGGGGAACCCTCCTACACTGTTGGTGGGAATGCAAGCTGGTGCAGCCACTCTGGAAAACAGTATGGAGGTTCCCAAAGAAGTTGGAAATAGAGTTACTCTACGACCCCGTAATTGCACTACTGCATATTTACCCTAAATATACAAATGTAGTGATCCAAAGGGACACCTGCACCCCAATGTTTATAGCAGCAATGTCCACAATAGCCAATCTATGGAAAGAGCCCAGATGTCCTTTGACAGATGAATGGATGAAGATGTGGTACGTACACACACACACACACACACACACACACACACACACAGGAATATTACGCAGCCATCAAAAAATGAAATCTTGCCATTTGCAACGATGTGGATGGAACTAGTGGGTATTATGCCAAGCAAAATAAGTCAATCAGAGAAAGACAATTATCACATGATCTCACTGATATGTGGAATTTAAGAAACAAGGCATGGAGCGCCTGGGTGGCTCAGTCGTTAAGCGTCTGCCTTCGGCTCAGGTCATGATCCCAGGGTCCTGGGATCGAGCCCCACATCGGGCTCCCTGCTTCGTGGGAAGCCTGCTGCTCCCTCTCCTATTCCCCCCTGCTTGTGTTCCCTCTCTCGCTATGTCTCTCTCTGTCAAATAAATAAATAAAATCTTTAAAAAAAAAATTAAAAAAAAGAAACAAGGCAGAAGATCATAGGGGAACAAAGGAAAAAATGAAACAAGATGAAACCAGAGAGGGAGATGAACTATAAGAGACTCTTAATCTTAGGAAACAAACTGAGGGTTGCTGGAGGGGTGGGGGGTGGGGGGATGGGGTAACTGGTGATGGACATTAAGGAGGGCACATGATGTAATGAGCACTGGGTGTTATATAAGACTGATGAATCACAGACCTGTACCCCTGAAACAAATAATACATTATATGTTAATTAATTGAATTTAAATTAAAAAAATAAATAAAAAATAAAGAAATAAAGTAATAAAACTGATTTTGGGAGGGAAGTAAAAAAATAAATAAAAACACAAACATAAGCAGCATGTACCATATGACTGTCGTGATGCTCTATGTCACCTACTTGATGATCATGGTTCACTTACATACTTGGATTTTAATGCAGTGTGCATTTACAATATTCTGTTCATACTGTATGCAAACATTAATATAAAGCATACACAAAAAAAGGAGTATGTGTTTCTCAACATGTCTGAGGACAGCCTTCCTTCCCTTTTGAAGATTGTGGTCATAATCATAGTAAAGAGAGAAAAAAAAAAAAAAAAAACGATGCTAAAAAAAGATTATCTCACACACAAGCAACATCCACAAGAAAGGCCAGAAACTGTTTATAATGCAGCATGCTAAGTAAGAGTGCTTGAGTGGTGGGGGTAGGACAGTACAAAGACACAGCACTTTTAACCCTGGCTGAGTTTCAGTCTGATAAGAGGTTCTGAGAACTTGAAGAGCCAGTTTTGAAATGGAGGTAGACCGTTTCAAGTGTATCATAAGTCTGTCGTTCAGATTGCCAAAATAAAGAACACTGGGCAGACAAAAATGCAACTTCCAAACATGTCCACGGCCATGTTCCAAATGACCAGAGACGTTTCCTGCTATCATACTAAAAAGAATAAAAATTAGAGGGATGTGAACTAGGTTTGGAAGAAACATCAGAAATTGATTATGGCCCTATTAACCTCTCAGACTGTTAAAGGCAATCAGGGTACTTCGTTTCAGAGCTGTATACTCTGCTTAGGATTCCGCATATGCTCAGGGAAATGTTAAGAGAGTGGCTAAGTGCTGAGCCTGTTCTGCCACCACTGGGTCTAGCCTGGACTGCTTTGCTTTCAGGGTTCCCAGCAGTAAGACAGGGCAACGCCTAATAGATGAGTGCTTTTCAAACCTCTGCTTATGCCACATTTCTTCTCTCTACCTTATCTTCCCCAACTATAAATACCTTCTGCATGGGATGGTGGGCAGAATGAAATGAGATAATCCACGTACAAATCTTCGAAGAGTGCCTGGCAGAGTAAGCTCTCTTATATGCTGTTATTGTCTCTTCGTGATTTTTAATTCACTTAAAAAGCCAAAGGATATCCAGCAACTATAATTGCATAAATATTAGTATAAATGGTGCATTTGCTAATATACTACCAACAGTTTATGACCCATCTCACCTATAGTCATAAGTGAACACTCATGTTTGGCGGTTTAAATAATTTTTGTTTTAATGCCCTTATTGTAAAATCTCTTCTTTTCTGAGTACAAAAGCAACACATGCTCTTCTTTATTTTTATTTTTTATATTTATTCCTATATTTTTATCTTATTTTATTTTTTAAACTAAACAGTTTCTGGCCTTTCTTGTGAATGTTGCTTGTGTGTGAGATAATCTTTTTTTAGCATCGTTTTTTTTTTCCTCTCTTTATTTATATTTTTTAAGATTTTATTTATTTGTCAGAGAGAGAAAGAACACAAGCAGGGGGAGTGGGAGAGGGAGAAGCAGGCTGTCCGCTGAGCAAGGAGCCTGATGCAGGGCTCCATCCCAGGACCCTGGGATCATGACCTGAGCAAAAGGCAGACGCTTAACCGACTGAGCCACCCAGGTGTCCCAACACATGCTCTTTTTTAAAGAAGAGGGAGGAAGAGAAATCAAATGATACAGAATTGTTTTACTTGGAAAGTAAAAATCTCACATCATCTAATACTACTATATATAATAACTATATATAAAATAACCAATCCAGACTCTTTTCTATCTTATAAGGTTGTGAATACTTAAGAGACAACATTCAGAACTGATCCTGACACTGTGAAATATGGAATGGTTCCACAGTAAACCATAGGAATTCTCTGGGGTTTCTTCCTGCCAGAGGCATCCCTCAGGGATGCAGGCCTGTAGGGCACGTCCCTCTGTATTCTCTACCACCAACATTTTTGTGCAGGTGAAATCAGGAACAATGAAAACAACTTGGAAAGGGGAAGGAAGTTCTAAAAAGGAATATAATCCTTCTTTTTTGCTTTCATGTTTAAGAATCTCAAAATGGTGATCCCAATTCCACACATCCCAGAGACGGTAGAAGAGTCTTAAGGGGGTCTGTCAGTCTGAGGACCGCTATCTTCAAGATTCAGTGTTTATAAAGTCAGTGACCAGGTTTTCTTTGGGGAGCAGATAAATAATTTTAATTCAGTAAACATCCCCTGAACATCTCCCTCATACATGTATCACGAAGGTAAGCCCTATTCTCCACCCCAATAGTAAGTAAAGTTTTGTTGTTAGTAGTGGTAGGCTTTGTTTTGCTTTCCAGTTGGATACAGGACCATGGAGGGAAGAAGTCTTGCCCCTCAGCTAGCTGACATGAGTCCTGAAAGCAAATCTGGTATAGGAGAGAGGGTGCTCAGCTAGCCGTCAGAGGCCTTATCCTCACTTCCATCTCCAGCTGTACAAAGTCGAGCAAAACTTCGCATGACTTGGAGTGGCAGGTTCCTCACCTGTAAAATGGTAATGACATTACCTATCTCATAAGGGTCTTTTGGGGGGAAGGTGGGGGTGGAGGAGATCATTAAATGATGTAAGTAATGCACATAAAAGCACTCTATATATCTGAAAGTATTTTACAAACGTGGTATTAGAAATTTTTATGTTCTACCATTGCCATCCATCATCAGTTTACTGCCCTAGGTAGTTTATTCAAAATACTACAAGTACTACCCCTTAAGAAACATGTACAGACCATGTGATCTAAAATGATCCTCTAACACCACACAACTATTCTATTACCAGTTTCCATATTATTAAACTACTCAGGGGACAGAATATTAACGTCCTATATTCACTCAGAACCACAGCAAAGTAGGAGTTGATGTTTTTCATTTACTGTATGAAGGAGGGACAAGGGAACAAACTCCTTTATAATGAAAACTTTTATTTCAAAATGAGTATCTCACATTATCCCTGTCGAAGAAGACAAACAACAGCTCCTTGCAAAACAGAAGTAACAAACTAGAAAGCAGGAGCTGACCAAACTTCTTACACATTCACCCCAATAAAAACCGTTCCACGTAGCAGTTGTGCTGTTTAGTGCTATGTAGAATCAACACCTTTAAGTGCTGAGAAGTAATCTTACAGATGTTTTAATATTAACAGAATTTACAATTTCCCTTATGTGGGAGCTTCCATTTTGGATAAAAGGGAAGTTGCATCTTTACAGTGGTAGTGGTAATATTCATAATTGGAATCAATAGATAATTCCTATCTGTCAGGTGCCTGGGTGGCTCAGTTGGTTAAGCATCTGCCTTCAGCTCAGGTCATGATCTCAGGGTCCTGGGATTGAGTCCCGCATTGGTCTCCCTGCTCAGCAGGGAGTCTGCTTCTCCCTCTCCCTGCCACTCCCCTTGCTTGCTCTCTCTCTCTCTCACCCTCTCTCTCAAATAAACAAATAAAATCTTAAAAAATTCCTATCTGTCCCATATTGAGGAAAATTCTCTAGCTAAAGAATAATTTTATCTATTCCCCCATGCACAGACTGTCAATATCCTTGTAGGTTAATTCCAACAACCATAAAATGCATACAATTTTAAGTACCATAACTTCCTGTTGAGCATTTATTAGATTTTAGCATTATATTAAAATATCTCAATTTTATTAGCTAAAATATTTATAACAGCATAGAAATGATGTCATGTTAGGTTTATTTTATTTTTGTAAACCAAGTTGGGCACCCTGTTAACTAGCTTTTAAGTAACATTCATAAAATAAGCTATGGGATTGCTGTTCTTGTGCATATCTTTCAGGATGCATGTGTTTGCCTGGGCTACTACGAGAGAGACTTTTATGTGTTTATTCAACGGGTATTTGGTGAGTACCTACCATGTGCTAGGCAATATGAGAGGATAAGGTTAGCAAAAGAGATGTGGTCTCAGTCCCTTCAAAGTATTTTTTTAGATAAGCAACAACAGAAAAAAAAAAAAGCTTATAGAAAGTACTTTTTTTAAAAAAGATTTTATTTATTTGACACAGAGAGTGGCAGGCAGAGGGAGAGTGAGAAGCAGGCTCCCCACCAAGCAGGGAGCCCGACGCGGGGCTCAATCCCGGGACCCTGGATCATGACCTGAGCCAAAGGCAGACGCTTAACTGACTGAGCCACTCAGGCGCCCCAGAAAGCACTTTTAAAGAAAAAAAAATGCAAATTCAGAAATGTCAAATAAGCTTCTGATATACTTAAAGTACAGACAGAGCTGAAACCAAAACCGACTTATGCAACTTCCTGATTTTTGACACACTTAAAGACAGAACTATGAAGATAATGAGGGAGCTACAACTTCGGTTTTCTGTGCAATGACAAGAAGTTTCTTAGTTTCAACAACTGTTGTCAACTATGACACAAAGATATAATAGTTTACTATTTAAAAGAGGAAGCAAAGTCTAATAAACCTGCATTGAACTCCCAAATTGCTCTGAGCAAATTGGAATAACACTACCAACCTCAAGGGGTGCTCAATAAGGTGCCTGACACACAGTGAGTGAATTCTCAACAAATGCATACTTACGGTTTTACTCCTGATGGTAAACATACACACTTTCCATGAACATCAACAGAAAATTTGTAGATGATAGTTGAGTCATTTGCTTTTTACTTACTGCCCTCAATCTATCTTGGCCTAAAGAAACACCACTATGGCCATTTTATCCTGCCCTCCTTCTAGATACGCCCTCCAATCAGAGATGACCCTCACCCCTCCCTACTCCTCAGGCAAATCCAAACTTATCCACTTAAACATCCCAGTCCTATGTTCAGTCTCTACTTTTTAAGGCAATAATAGCTATTTTGATGAATATATCTGTTCTTATGTGCTTGTAGCTTAATTTACCACTCATTCTAGAAAACACATTTGTATTTTTAAAGATGACCTCTATATTCTGGATAAAATGGTAAATTAAACAGTATTTCTGCTCCCTTCCAAAATCCTACTAAAAGAACTTTCACAACGGCATAAGCCAACAGGGAGAAAGAGCGGAGAGAAGAGAGCAACAATAAAATTCTGGAAGCTGTAAAGCAAGTGGGCGAGAGATAACTAACCTAACAGATATTTTATTTTTATTTTTTTAAACAATTTTTTTTTAAGATTTTATTTATTTATTTGAAACAGAGAGAGAGACAGTGAGAGAGGGAACACAAGCAGGAGGAGTGGGAGAGGGAGAAGCAGGCTCCCCACTGAGCAGGGAGCCCAGTGCGGGGCTTGATCCCAGGACCCTGGGATCATGACCTGAGCCGAAGACAGACGCTTAACAACTGAGCCACCCAGGTGCCCCTGCCTAGCAGATATTTTAAAAAGTTGAATCCTAAGCTAACAGTGGAGAAGACCAAGAAACAACCATGAGATAAATACCCTGGAATCAGAACGAAAGGCCGAGTACCTCTGAAAAGGGAGGTGATGGTGGAGTAACAACTAAGTTTGGTGAAAGCCTTAAGAAGGGAAAGGACCTGTCACCCCTTATCCCCCCTTGGCAGGAGAGTACAGGCTAGACTCTGAAGCTATACCAGGAGAGAGGTACTTATCTGAAGAGAGGAGGATGAGGAGAATGTTTTTTTATATGAAATGTGGACCTCCAGGTCCTCCTCTTTCACCTATTGTCCAGCACAGCGCCCCATATTCTACAGGCAGGAGAATGAGAGATCTTTTCCATAAAGTGCAAAGTAAAAAATAAAGAGGTTAAAAATAATAAACAGAATTGGGACGCCTGGGTGGCTCAGCTGGTTAAGAGTCTGCCTTCTGCTCCAGTCATGATCTCAAGGCCCAGGGATCAAGCCGTACTGGGCTCCCTGCTCAGCGGGGAGTCTGCTTCTCCCTCTCCCTCTGCCCCTCCCCCAGTTCGTGCTATCTCACGGTCTCCTCTCTCTCTCTCAAATAAATTTAAAAATCTTTAAAAATAATAATAATAAAGAGATGATGAGGAATTTGGAGGTCCAGTACTTTAATTTCAAATTCTGAATAATAAGAATTTCAGAGAGAACACATCATAAGGTGGTGGGGGGTGGGTAAAGAAACAGATCACCTACAAAGCATCAAGAGTCAAGACGCTTTGGACTTCTAAATGGCAAAACACTGGAAACTAAAAAATAATGGGACAATGCCTTTAAACTTTTGAGGAAAATATATTTTCAACCCAGAATTCTAAGCTCAGCCAACCATCAATCAAATATGAAGTAGAATAAAAACATGTTCAGATAGACAAAGTCTCAAAAAAAGATTCCTATGTTCTTTCTCGGGAAGAGACTGGGGAATGCATTCCAACAAAACAAGGAAGTGAAGCAAAAAAGACACAGACTATAGAATCTTAACCTGAAATCCAACAGAGGAGAGAGGCAGAGAGCAGCCCAGGATGATGGCAAAGGGAAACTCTAAGATGAGAGCTGGGCACCTGACTGGAAAGACCATCTGTCTAGATTAGGTGAGTAGGCGACACGAGAGATTTCTTCAGAAAGATGAAACTCAGAATTACTGATGGGTCAAAATTTCTTGGGAGGAGATTTAGACAATTTGGGATTGAATAGGTTGTAAGTATAAATAAAACTAAACTAACAAAAACAGCAACAAACCCAGACAATTAACCTCCAGGAAAGTAAAAACAGATTATGTGGTTATAGGAGAGTAATCTTGATATAAAACATGGATCTCCTGTGATTAGCATGCTCATAATCATAAGCATATAATTATTAAATACTGATCTAACTCAAATTAGGATTCTGCTGTATTGAGAGGATGGGATGAAGGAATAAGAGAGGTGCATATCTCTGGCAGTGAGGGCTAAAATGAGCTAAATCATTATCTTCTGTACAGGGAAATCAACAGATAATGCCCAAAATGGAAAAATCAAGAAATAGTAATAGAAGCATGTTATTTAGAGATATAAATATAAATACCAAAAGAATCAGTAAACATAGTAAACACAATAAAGAAAAGGTATAGTAAACATATGTGTCTTGGGGGAGAGGGAGATGAAATAGAAAGAGACCTTTTTTCTTTTCTTTTCTTTTCTTTTAAGATTTTATTTATTTATTTGACAGAGAGAAAGCACAAGCAGGGGGAGCAGCAGAGGCAGAGGGAGAGGGAGAAGCAGACTCTCTGCTGAGCAGGGAGCCCAATGCGGGGCTGGATCCTAGGACCCTGAGATCATGACCTGAGCCGAAGGCAGACGCTTAACTGACTGAGCCACCCAGGTGCCCCTGAACCTTTTTCATTAGACTTTCATTGTTCATTAGTTTTATAGAACTAGTTGAATCTTTAATTATGTATGAATATTTGATAAAATTAAAAACTAGAGAAAGGAAAGCAAGGAAGGGGGAGAGAAAGGGAGAGAGAGAGAAGCAAGCAGGAAAAAAAGAACAAAATAGGCTTTCGGAAATCAAAAACACTAGCTAAAAGGGCAATGCTATAAATTTTGGCTGAGGGGTAACCAGAAGCTCTCCATCCTGCCTGCTTACTTCTTTCTCTCTCTCTCTTTCTTAGAGAACCATCTTTTTACAGATTCCACTTTAGAATGAACATTTAGACGCATTTATAAATGGAATCTGGAATTCTCCCCCAAGTTAATTTTTTTGACTGAACTAAATCCAAAATTCCTGCCAGGGTTAAAAAAATTCTAAAAAAGAAAATGATCCTTAAATGAAACTCAAATAATAAACGATTAAAGTTTTTTATAAATTGAAAAGAAAATAGCACTCGTGAAATGGGGAGCGCCCTAGCAGATATTACCACTTGTCATAAGACAATAATTAGAAGCATAATAATTTTGCAAACATAAAAATTAGATTAGTGGACATGAACACAACATTGAGGAATAGATCAGTTATATGTAAAATGTTAGTATATGAAGAGGCATACCATCAAAAAGTAATAGTGAAGGAGAAGAATATTAAGCAACCAGGCTGGTATAATTGAGTAGCAAGAATTTATTCCTCTCTAAGTTGACGAAGTTTATAATTTATGGGGAGAAAGAAGCCGATACAGAAATACTAAAAGAGCAAAAACTGACCAGAAAAGGGCAAGCACCTTGTTCTGAGTTTATCAGAACAAGGGCCCAGTGTGAGCTGCCAGGACAGGCGGAGGCTCCGAACTTCAACACCACTGCTGAATCCTCTCTCACCAGGGCCAAGAATGTGAAGCAGGAAGATGAGGAGCGAGAACAGACACTGACCTCTGAGAAAATGTGCCTCAAACTTGATCTGTAACAGAGCCTGGAGGCAAAGCTGTCAAGTACCCTCCAAGGCCATAGTCATCAGATTCTTAAAATTAACTTTTAAAAAACTGGGATATAAGCCCATGATTTTCAGAGCTTTACATGTATTTTCTTTTACTATGTATTACATGTTAAAACATTAATTAACTTCAAGCAATGGCGCATCAAATGAGATACAAAAGACTTCCTTCTCTGCTCCCTGCTATCTATTTTCCTCATTAAATGAAAGAGTCATGTTCTTGACCTCTCTTTGCCAAAGTGTGTGCTTACATACTGGACAGACACACACACACACACACACACACACACACACGAAGGACTGGTCGATTTTAAACTAGATAGACCAAAAGATTTTCCTTTGTTACAAAGAGGCCCTTTGTCTTAGAACCAAAGCCAGCCTTGTAGCTTCTATTTTTATATGTTTCAGAAGAATGGGAAACTCTCTAACCTTAGTCTAAGCTGGATGACTGGCTCTATGATCTCACACTTTCTGGCACTTCCTCTTTCCTGATATTTACTATATGCTATTGTTAACTGTTTGACTCCCCATCCTCTCTGCTTGCCCGTAAGTTCCACAGGGGCTGTACCTATTGTGCTTGCCATGTACCCCAGAGCACCCAGCATACAGCATCAAAATGTCCTAGGAGTTTATCAGCCTCTTCTTTAGGTGACTGATACTTCCTGCAATGACCAGACTCAGAATTGGTAGGTTTAAAAGTGCCTTTCCCTTTGAAGAACAGTAATTATTCCTTATTTCAATGAATAAGATAATATATTTTCTTGTCATAGTTCTCGTTCTCATCCTATTGGATGGTCATTTAAAGTTATAAGATAGCACGTCAAAGCTTCATCTGAGATAAAATTTCTTAGAATCTTCTTATTCTCCCAGAAAGTTTACTGATTCCTATAAATTCACTGACTTCTCCCCTATGCCTACTCGAGGAATTTGGCCTCTCTTACCCAGCTAGTAAAAGGCCAAGTCAGACTCATCCCTCTCTCTTTCCAGCAATCTGGGACAAAACCAGCCAAGGAATTCGGGACAGTATTTCATGGCCACACCAGAGATATGCTATGAAAGACAAGGGGTAAATGTTGTTCTATCAAACCTGCTGGAATTAAGGCTCATGTGTTCCTCTGTTGTTCCACAGTTTTCATAACTTCTTATTTGAAGAATCCCACTAGGCTTGGTCACCATCAAAAGCATAACAGCTTAGGTCAGTGGTTCTCAAAATATAGTATGTATAAAAGTCATCTGTAGAAAATTTTTTGAAAATATCAGTTCATAGGCTCCACTCTTAAAGATTCTGTTTCAATAGATATCAAATGTGGGCCTGGACTTTCTGTTTTCTTTGTTGTTGTTGTTTGGTTTGGGGGGTTGTTTTTAAAGATCCCAAGTAATTCTGATGATTATAATCTACAGGCTACATATTGAGAGTCACTGGACTGGTCTGGGGCTTTTCAAAGGTGTAGAAAGATGAGAAAGGGAAGAAGGGAGAAAAGAGAGAGAGAATGTAGGTTAATATCACAAAATTGTTTGCCATTCAACAATGGTAAAGCCCAGAATCACAGCAAAGGCCAGTATGCATTACACTTTTGTTCTCGGTCTGGACAGCCAAGGGCTTTTTGCTAGCCGTGGGATCAGAAGTTAGTTTTCTATGAGGCACCTACCCGCCACTCATCCCAGCCTTCCCTCACTGGGTTCCCCTTCTGCTCCTCATCTTCCTAGGATTAAGCCTACTTTGTTTTCTTGCTATCTGGTCAGCTATTCTAAATCCTTAAGGGCCTTGGAAAAAATGCCAGCTTTCTGGGCTCCACTCAGCAGGGCAACAGTCTGGGTCGGAAAGACACAAACAAGGCTGCAGCAGAGGAGAATGCTTTCTTCCATACAATGGTTGTGGATCATGTGATATTCTGATCCCCTTCAGGACCAAGGCCCTCAATTCCCCCAATTGCCAGAAGTGTTGGCTACTGAAGGCTCAGAGTTCCAGGAATTGCCTTTGACTGAAGGAAGCTGCTTAGTCCAAGACTGCACCTCATGCCTGGGTGTAGCCCATATCCAGTGACTTGTCAATGCAGGGAATGCAGATGACTAGCTCCCCTGCTTGCGGAACAATTCTGAAGGGCCATTCCTGCTCCAAAGTTTCCTCCTATTGAGGCCCCCATTGTACATGCACTGAAGTTCAATCTCTCCCTCTGCATAATCCTGAGGCTCTCTCTCCCTGACAAGTGCTGTTCCCACAGCATCTTCTGATAAACCTCCTGGATGCAAACCTCACAGTCTATTTGCAGGGAATGTGACCGAAGTTGCTGAACTTGCCTTTTTCAGTCAAGCACTGACAGCACAGTGTAGTGGGCCTCTGTACCTGACTTCTTGGGCAATCCAGTGGTCACTTAATTTCTCCAAGTGTGTCCTTCCTCAAGTATAGAATTCAAATACAGACAACAACAATAATACTTACCATTTCTGTTTTGCCAGGTTTTTATGAGAATTAAAAGAGAAAACATATATGAGAGTACTTTGTAACTAAAGAAGAGCTACATCATCCTATCATCTAACATCTCTATATCCTGGTTTACCGTGCAGTAATCAAGGAAGAAGGACGAAGGATGTAGGATATCTACCAATATGATACCATTCAGGTTACACACTTTTGCTACTTTCTCAAATCAACAGATTTGTGTTACTAATCAATACAGCTAGGCACAAAATAAAAAAAATTAGAAATAAAGCCAGGAGGTCAGATGTGCTCTACCACAATCCTGAAACTGAAAGAGAAGACAGAACAATATTTGTTCACTCTGTTTCCATATGAAGACAGCAACAGAGCAATTTCCACTCCTCTGTAAAGTCAGAATTCACATTTTTACCCAACAAGTTATGCAATGAGTAATGGAATATCTTTTACATCTTTGAACAGAGAAACAAGTATATAAAATGAGGAATATGGGCGCCTGGGTGGCTCAGTTGGTTGAGCGACTGCCTTCGGCTCAGGTCATGATCCTGGAGTCCCTGGATCGAGTCCAGCATCGGGCTCCCTGCTCGGCGGGGAGCCTGCTTCTCCCTCTGACCCTCCCCCCTCTCATGTGCTCTCTCTCATTCTCTCTGTCTCAAATAAATAAATAAAATCTTTAAAAAAATAAAAATAAAATAAAATAAAATAAAATGAGGAATACTTTTCCAGGCAACTAAGTATTTTCTGGATTACCTTGATACTGTATCTACTAAAAAGAAAAGAAAAAAAAAAAAACAACACAATACACAAATCAAGTTGAAAACACTGAGTTAGTTCAAGAAGAATAAGTGGAAATTATCAATTCTAAAACTATGCTTTATATTAAAAATTACCAAATTACTGAGCCTTACCAAGAACTTAAATGAGATATACAAATAATGTCTGGTATTCACAGACTCAGAAGGAGTGGCTAATGAATGACTTAATCTGACAGATGGCTTTATTATCAGCAAGAGTCACAGAATGATTATAACTGGAAGGAAGCTGAGAGACTTATGAAAGCCCCCAACTTCAGTGATTCTCTGCTCTCAGAGAAACCACAGTTAAAAAGAAGAGGCAAGACAAACCCACATGAAATATTAACCAAAATCCTTCCCTTTCTTATTATTTGAGTACTGAATAAATTACAGGTAGGCATACAGGAATTCAGAACAAGGGGTGATCATGTGGGTTGGATCATTCCAGAAGGCTTCGTGTCTTCCATATAGTGGAAAGACATGTCTCCCCAGATAGTGTCTCCCCATATAGGGGGAAGCTATAAATACCTTGTTTTCCTGTTAAGCCTGAAGAGATCCTGAATGAAACATTTCCTTCATGCATGGAGAAAATATTTTAAAACTTCAACCTTAAGATGAGTTTGCTGATTCAGTTTAGGTAGAACATCAATTCAGTATTTATAATCCTTAAATAGTTCAAAGTAGAGGTTTTTGAGAAAAAGATAATTAGACCCCGCTTGCTGAACAAAGATCAAAATCTTAATCTAACTCATGAAATAATGAGAACAGTGAAGAGATGAGGCCAGATTTTGGGGGGAAGTGGGGAGCTTGGCTTGTTTGTCAAAAATACCTTTATTGGGACCAAAAGAATCTATCTGGATACTAAAAATAGAAAATAGGTCCCAACCCCTAGAAATCTGAGTCATTTTGCCTAGTTATAATCAAGAAAACAGGGGACACTGCAGGCCAGCTTCACTTAGTAAGATTCTGGAAGTTAGAGGCAAGACCTGCTTCGGGGTAAAACCAGAATAAAACAGGCCCCAGAAGGTAGATCACAAACCGGGAGTGTAAGATTTGGAGTTATGCACCTGCCTGAATTTGTTAGCAATTCTTCTACCATTGGACCCTGCTCTGTAGATTAATATCCCCTGGCCAACCTCTCTGTTTCCCCACAAGAGGGATACTACAGATTTCTGCAACAGATCATTGACTACATCCAAGAAATGCAAAGCAGTGAACATTCAGCGTTTGGGGAGAGTGGTAATCTAGGCAGCTCTAAAGACACATTTGTTGAAGTTCTGGAAACTCACAGCCAGAGTGAGTCTCCATAAAAGTGTTTCAAATCCCCAGGAGAAATTTTCTGATTATTCTAGGCTTATTCCTTCTGTTTTGTTGTTGTTGTTGTTGTTTGTTTGTTTTGTTTTGTTTTAGTTCAAAATGGTGGTTTTATTAAAGCGTGGAGACAGGACACTCGGGCAGAAAAAGCTGCTTTCCCCAGACTGTGAGGAGCAACTGATTAAATACTTCAGGGTGGGATGTAAAGATAAGGGAAGTTTCTAGGCTTATTCTTAGATCAACCAAATATATCTAGGGGTGAAGGTAGGGGGAGCGATGCCATGCAGCACAATAGGGCCACTGAGGGCCCATCTTATATATTGGGCCATCCCTGGACGAGAAAGAATTGTTGGCATCAAGACAATGACTCCAATTTGAGTATACCACAGCGTCTGAGACTTCATTCATTCATTCATTCACTGACTCATTCACTCACTCATTCATTCATTCATTTATTCATTCATTCTTAGAGATACCATGTCAAAGCAATGTGGTTCAGAATGTAAGCTCTGGAACCAAGTGCATGGGATCAATTGCTAGCTCTATCAGTTACTAACATTACGCTTACTTCACCTGTCAAAAGCAGTCAATTGTAGTACCTAACTCACAGGGATGCAATGAGAAGTAGAAGACTGAAGTCACATAATGAGCCTAGAATAGTGCCTGGCACTAATAAGCACTCTATACATTTTAGCTATTATTATTCATTCAAAAATTTTAATGAGCACTGATTATGTGCCAAGCACTGTATAAGGGCCTCATGATCCTTTAGCACAAACCTATTCTTCTACTTAGGTTCCCATCCTAGTCATTAACTAGGAATGTAGGAGTCATCCTAAACTCCTTCCTCTCCCTCACTGCCCACCCCTAAAGATGTGGCCAAGTTCTGCCTATTAGACATGTCAGCTCCTTCCCTCTTTTCCACTCCTCACTATCACTGCCTGACTCAAGCCTTCTCCAATTTCTCTTCTCAAATATTACAGTAATCTCCTGTGTGTCTCCCATAAGGCTGGTGTTGTGCTCATCCAATCTATTCTCCATCTTGATTCTAAATTGTCTTTCCAAAACACATATCTGGCAATATCATTCACCTGCTGAAGTCTTCTATGGGATAAAGTCACAGGTCCAACATGGCACATGGGACTTTGTAATGTGGCCCAGTCTGTCTCCCTAGCCCTCACCCCGTGCCCATACTGACCAGGCTGGAGTTCCCTAACAGTACAGCGCTGATCCTTCCGCTGGGTCAACTATCCCTCCATCTGCCCGACAGCTCCCCCTCTTACACTGAGGCTCATTATTTAATCAATAAATACTTCCTAACACCTGCCATGAGTAATGCCTGTACCAAGGTCAGGGAATACAATGATGAAGAACACAGTCAATCCTTTCTTTCTCATAGAAAAAGTAAACTTTGACGCCCTTGAGGGAGAAATGAAATATGGAAATTGAGAATGAGTTGTCTCAAGTTTAGCATTGTTTCCCCCACTAGTTGGAATACCTTATGGAATTGCAGAAATTGAATATATTTTGGCATCAAGTCCAAAAGTACCTCAGCAGACGTCAATCTCAACAATAAACTGTGACACAGTAGATTTAGTCATTTTGACTTGTACAGCTATGATGTGTTGGAAAAGGTTGATTTGAACTATAAAAAAACAATAATCAGAAAGTTGTTTCAATATGGTGTTATAAAGTTATAGGCCATTAACTAGCCACTCTGTTTTTAAAAGGTAAGTAACTCTAAGTGCCTGCAACTGTCTAGGGGTAATAACAGACTCAGTTTCTTTTTACATGGTTATAAATAATATGAAATATGGTTAATTCAAACACTTTAAGAATCATTCCTTTCTAATTAATACATTGTTAAATCACTCATTGAATGAAATGCTTACTGAATAAGCACAACAGGCTATCTACAAAGACAAGTAGATGATCAAACTCAAAACTTTCCTCATTCTTCCAGCAATGATGACACAGTTCATTCAAATCCCAGATCTGCAGAAATATATCAAGACAGAAGCTCTTCTGTGGACACAGATTTGTCAAAGTGCCCATCTCCTTCATTGGATTTTCCAACCTTCCACACTAGTGTTTATGGCCCTTTTCAGCAGCATCCTGTCTTATTTACGATTGTATAACCAGACCTCTGTGAAAAGCGTGGCACAAAGAAGGTGCCTGGTAACTGTTTGCTGGGCTGACCTCAGCTCAACTCAGCTCCAACAGAGATGCTGTCCCCTTCTCTACTATGTGTTGAGACAGTGCACAGTCCTTTCCCAAGAGCCACTACCCAGCTGCAATGGGACCTATCAGCTTAAATATGTTAATATCTCACCTCCAACAGGTATCCACCATCTTCAAATATTTTCATGTGGCACTAATTTACTAAAGACAAACTGTCCAAAATATTTGGATTCAGAGAGTGACATTCAATCACTATGTAAAACAACATATTTCTACCATACCATACCAGTGAAAGTAGTAACACTTGGTTATTGAACAACGAACTTAATTTTCTCTTGGGCCTCTGCAGCAAAGCACACGATTTGAATGGTTATCTTACATCAGCCTAGTGACCCTAGCTGGTAGGCTGTACCATCAGGTGCTTTAGGAAATGGAAAACTTAAACTGTTACTTCCTATACCACCGGCCCCAGTTTAGCAGTGCACGCACTTTATATCTTAGTCTTACTTTACACACACCCAGAGTGAACCTCACTTTTCAAAAGTTCATTAACAAAGTCTCACAATTAAAAGAGCAGCCCTGTGAGTCATTTTTGGATACCCGTGTGGAAATAACAACTCCTCCCTTTGCTGAGAAACGGCTTCAACAAGTGCATGAGAACCACAGGAAGTAATACACTTCTCAGCTATTGTCAGAGGAGTCTAGAATTCCCTCTCAGGGCTGTGTGGCTCTGGCAGTCACCTTGCCACTATTTCTTGTCTTCATTCTTCTAAAAAGAAAGTCTTTTTTATGTGGGCTTGGAAGGAACTAGCTCAAGGCAATATCAATTTCTCCGTATTTCCTGGCTCCTGAGTCATATTGTCAAGTTCAAGTCAAGAAGTACCCATTCTGGTGTTTTTGAGAAAGTGCAGCCTAAAATAGGGAGTGAACAGCACCTGGGTGGCTCAGTTGGTTAGGCGGCAGACTCTTGATTTTGGCTCAAGTCATGATCTCAGTGTCCTGAGATCAAGCCCCCTCTTGGGCTCTGCGCTGAGCGTGGAGCCTGCTTGAGATTCTCTCTCTCTCTCTCTCTGCCCCCCCGCCCCTACCCCCGCTCACTCTCTCATAAATAAATAAGTTGATAAATAAATTAATTAATAAAAATAAAATAGGAAGTGAACAGGCGATCGCACCGAAGTAATGTCCCCGGTAATTCAAAAGAACTTCAGCCTCTGGACTTAAAACCAAAGTAGTCTTAGGCGCACACTTTGTAAGGGAAGCCTATCAACAGGAACCCGAAGTAATTTCAATGCAGCCCTAAATGCGGAGTCCCTTGCCCACTGAGAGAGAAAAAAAGTCACTCGCTGTACACGAGAAACCCAGGGCCGAGTTCGCTGAGGCGCGAGGCGGCGGCGTGAGCACCGCGGCCAGACCCGAGATCCCCCCAAAGACGTCCCTCGAAGCCCAGCCAGCGAGGCCACCCCGGCGTCCCCCCGCGGCTCTCCGCGCACAGCCCAGCGGGGCGCATCCTCGCTCCTGGGCCAGTTAAGGAGAGACAAAGAGGTACAAAGGGAAAAAACGAACCAGGAACAGGACCGAGCGCGCGAACCGGGAAGCCCTGGCCCGCGCGGGCGCCGGTCCTACGCGGGGAGTCGTGAGAAGGAAGGACACCTGTCGCGCGACTCCTGGCGGCGAGGCTCCCGGCGCCTCCCGCGGCCGGGACCGGGCTCTTCCTCAGCCGCCCGAGCTCCGCGCCGCCGCCGCCGCATCTGGACGCCGCCGGCCCAGCCCCTGTGTCTGCAGCGTCTGCAGCGCCCGCAGCTGGGGGCGCAGGCCCCGCCCCGGGACGACTGCGCCGGCCGCCCGCGCGTCGGTCCCCGCCCCGCCCGGAGTCCGTGCGCCCCTGCGGGTCGGCTCCAGCCGCCTCCCCTCTCCTGGGCGCCCACAGGCCCTCTCCGCGTGCTGACCGAGGCACCTCACCCGCTCCCCCACCCCCGCGCGGGGCGGGGGGCCGGAGGCATCGGACTTTCCCCGGGAATCCCCCTGGCGCTGGTGACGTTTGCCGGCCGGACCCGTGCAGCCGGTTCTGAGTGTGGGTGTGAGTGCGAGAGGCTGGGGCCGGCCCTGCACCTGATGGGACCCGCCAGGAGGCGGGCGGGGAGGCTGAGCACGGTCTTGCCAGAGCCCCCTCCGACTCACCCTCTCAAGTAGCCCTGAGCCCCAGCCGGGTACATTCATTCATTCAGTACCAACGGAGTGTCCACTCAAGGACTGAGGATACTACCCTGGATAAAAATAGCTCCAAGACCCTGCCCTCGAAGACCTGGCATTCCAGTGCGGAAAGATAAACGGATTAAGGGTGTATTACGCGGAATGGTGGTAAGTATCTTGAAAAATAAGACTGAGGCTCAAAAGTTAGGAAATGCTAAAAAAGAAAAAAAGCCTTCATTGATGGGGAATTTTCAGAGAAATGCAGAAGCCAACAGAAAGAGTTCCCAATGGCTGAAGCTAGAACAATTTGAGCAACAAAATAAATAGTGGTAGTAGACTGCAATCAAAGTAAAAAGAAAATCCATGAGTTCCTAATGATATAAGTAGTTGAATGAATAGGTGGAGAGGAGATGCAGAAGAACTTGTAAAAATTTATGTGAAGCACAACTTCCCACTCCTTGCTCAAAGTGACTAATCCCAAAACGTAAGGTATGGAAAGGGGGAAAAAGAGTAACTTCACAATGGAGACACCTAAAAAACACGATCTTGGCCAAATGATCAAGGTCAACATTAACAGTCATAAATCATATTGATAGTATACACTCTTGATATGTGATGAAAATGTCACTTTACCTCTGTGGCCTTCCTCCCCAGGCCCATAACCCCAGCTTATCATAAGAAAAACATCAGACAAATTCCAGCAGAGGGACATCCTACAAAATACCCCACCAATACTTCTCTAAGCTGTCAATGTCATCAAAAACAAGGAAAGTCTGAAAAACTGCCACAGCCTAGAGGAGCCTAAGGAGACATTACACTTAAATGTTTGTGGTATCCTGAATGGGATCCTGCAACAGAAAAAGGCCATTAGGTAAAAACTAAGGAGGGTTTACCTAGGTGGCTGATTCAGTTAAGAGTCAGTCTCTTGATTTCCTTTCAGATCATGATATCAGGGTTGTGAGATGGAACGTTAGAGGGCTCCCCACTCAGTGGGGAGTCTGCTTAAGATTGTCCCTCTCCCTATACCCCTCCCCCGCCCCACTCATGCTCGTGCTCTTGCTCTCTCTCTCTCAAATAAATAAATAAATCTTTTTCAAAAACTAAGAAACTCTCAATAAAGTATGGACTTTCATTAGCAGTATAGTATCAAGATTGGTTCATTAGTTATGATGATGTGCCATAGTAACTGTACAATGGTAGTAATAGGGAAAAATGGGAACAACATTTATGAGAACACTTTATACTATCCTTGCAATTTTTCTGTAAATTAAAACTGTCCTAAAAAATGAAATTTATTTTATTTTTTATTTATTTATTTATTTATTTATTTAAAGATTTTATTCATTTATTTGAGAGAGAGAATGAGAGAGAGCACATGAGAGGGGGGAGGGTCAGAGGGAGAAGCAGACTCCCTGCCGAGCAGGGAGCCCGATGCGGGACTCGATCCCAGGACTCCAGGATCATGACCTGAGCCGAAGGCAGTCGCTTAACCAACTGAGCCACCCAGGCGCCCAAAAATGAAATTTATTTTAAAAGTTAAGCAAAATAAGAGAGATGAGGGGTGTTATAATAAACTAAAAACAAAAAAAGGGGGGTTTATTTCAAAGGTCTCTAAGATAAGAAAACAGTTTGAGGGAGGAAACAGTGTGGATATTTGGGTTATGACCATTTCCAGCAGAGAGATCTGCAGATATAAAGGCCCTGAGGCAAGAGCATGCTTGGCTTCTAAGAATAGTATCAGTGTGGGTAGAACAGAATGAGTGGGCAATGGGTGGTGGAGCTAGGAGTGGAGAACAGTGTATGTAGGGCCTAGGTGGTCATGATAGTCTTAATATTTTACCCTGATTGAGAAAGGAAGACATCGAAGAATTTTCAGTAGAGGAGTGACCTGATATGGCTTTTTTTTTTTTTTTTTTCTGTTGTGTTGACAAATTAGGGGAGAGGATGGAAGAAGGCCAATTTTATAAATTCTTCTGCAGGGGAGATTTATCTCCTCTACACCATTATTGATTGAATCTATAGAATAAGTAAAGTAAATTGCCCTCCTCAGTATGGGTGGGCCTCATCCAATCTGTTGAAGGCCTGAATAGAACAATGGAATAGAACAATTCTCCCTGGAAAAGGGAGAATTTGTCCTCTCTGGGCCTTTTTTTTTTTTTTTTAAGATTTTATTTATTTATTTGACAGAGAGAGACACAGCAAGAGAGGGAACACAAGCAGGGGGAGTGGGAGAGGGAGAAGCAGGCTTCCCGCAGAGCAGAAGCCCAATGCAGGGCTCGATGCAGGGCTCGATGCAGGGCTCGATGCAGGGCTTGATGCAGGGCTTGATCCCAGGACCCTGAGGTCATGACTCGAGCCAAAGGCAGACACTTAACAACTGAGCCACCCAGGCGCCCCTCTCTGGGCCTATCTTTGAACTGGGACATCAATTTTTTCCTGCCTTCAGACTTGGCCTCAAACTGAAAGTTACACCATTTACTCTCCTGCTTCTCAGGCCTTTGGACTCAGACAGGAATTATACCACCAATTTTCCTGGGTCTCCATCTTGCCGACTACAGATCGTAGAAATTCTCAGCCTCCATAATATATATGTTTCATTCATATATACCTGGTTTTGTCTCTTCGACAACCCTCACTGATTCAAAACCCTAGCAGTAGAGCTGGTAAGAAGTGGGCAGGTTCTGGATATATTCCCAAGGAGAAGCTGACAGGACTGGCTGATTAATTGGATGTAGGACATGAGAGAGTAAAAGGAATCAGGATCAGTCAAGGTTTTTACTTGGAGCAATTAGAAGAAAAGAGTTTCCTTACGCTAAGCAGGGAAGACAGCTTGAGAAGCAAGTTGTGGGGTTGGGGGAGGGGAGGGAAGGGTTGCTGGGGATTAAGAGTTCCATTTTGGACATTTGAAGTTTGGAGTTGTCAAGAAGCCATTTAGATAGATGAGTCTGGGATAATGCTATTAATTGGGAGTCCTTAGCATATAGGTGATGTGCAGATAGAATTTAGATAGTAAAGTCTGAGCCCTGGGGCACTCCAAAGGTCAGAGATCAGGAAGATGAATAGCTGGAAGAAATATATGGTCAAGAGAGAGATTTTTATTTTTAATTGGAAGATATGCCTGTTTGTATGCTCATGGCCATGAGCCAAAAGAGAAGGAAAAAGTGAGGATGCAGAGGAGTGAAGATAATTGCTGTAGCAATGTTCTTGAGTAGATGAGCAGGGGTGGGATCCAACGCACAAAAGGAATGTTGGGGTTAAATTGGAGAAGATAGAGAAAATAGAATTCTTTTCTGATAGGAGGGGAGGCAGAACATATGGGCACAGATGCTGGTTAATGTGGAGGCAGAAAAATGTTTTATCAGAGAAGAAGCAAGGTTATCAGTGGAAAGAGAGGAAGTTTGAGAAGAGGATAAAAAGTATGAAATATCATCCAGGGGCAGTGAGAGAGTAAATAGACTCTGAAAATATAGTCAGATTGCTGGATAACACTAAGGGTTCATTTGAAGTCAGGGACCAAGATATAAAGGGAGGCCAGTTGGTATAGTTGTGTATTCTCACCAGCCTCATTTGCCTATTTGGGTACAAATAATGCTAGACAGAGGTCCAGATACAACCAGAGTTTGGAGTTCACAGCTGAATATGTTGGAGGAGAGAGGGACAAGAGCATGGAGCATCTATGCAAGGGAATGATTATAAGGAAGGACCATGGCATTTAAACCAAGGAAGGAGAGAAAAGAGGACATAAATGATGGTGTTGAGGAAAGTGAAAAGGTGTTAGGTTAATGGATTGGAGGCCCCAGGATGTCAAGGAATCGTGCAGTGGGGGATTAGAGAGATTCAGTTGGAAAAAAGCAAGTTGGTTATCAGAGAGTGGGATCTTTGAGACTTAGATGATGAAGGGCTGAAGATGTTCATAATGACAAAGTCTAGACTGACCTGGGCTTTCTGCAATTGATGTGCCCACCCCCGTCTAGGCTCCCAGGTTGGTCTCCTATGTTTTATACATTTTTTCTGGAGAGACTGGCTCTCACCTCCAGTCTGGATTTTTTGAACCATGAGTATGGATGAGGACTTTAGGGTAAACCCAGATAAAGCAGGACAAGCGCTTGGAGAGGAGGATATCTGCTACATGAAATGAAGTCTTGTCCTCTGTATACACCATCTTGTATCCTACTGCCATCCCAAATTTGAAGCGCTCATAAACCCACTGAATCTCAGGATTGGAGGGTCATCTAACCCAGCCACCCCTCTCAAGTACAACTCCTCCATCACCCTCAGTAAATAGTCATTTTTTATCCCCACACCATGTAGTAACCACCAACCATCATTTCTCTTTGCCATGCTAGTTTGCAAACTCCTTGAGGACATATTAGTTTAACCTGTCTTTTTTGTGTGTGATACAATATATGTGACATAAAACTTACCATTGTCACAATTTTAAAATGTAAAGTTCAGCTCCATAAGTACATTCACATTGTTATGCAATCCTCGCCATCCATTTCTAGAATTTTTTAGCTATCCCCAACTGACAACTCTGTACCCATTAAACACTTAATTCTCCAATCCCCCACTCCCCAGCCCCTGGCAGCCACCGCTCTATGTTCTGTCTCTGTGAATTTGACTATTCTAGACATTTGTATAAGTAGAATGGAACAATATGTATCCTTTTGTAACTGGCTTGTTTCACTCGGCATAATGGCTTCAGGGTTTATCTATGTTGTAGCATGTGTGTCCGAATCTTTTTCCTTTTAAAGGAATCTTTAGCATGTGTGTCCGAATCTTTTTCCTTTTAAAGGATTTCCCAATAATATTTCTTTTTCAGTCATTGCTTTCATTTTTCTGGTGTGTATACCCAGAAGTGGGATTGCTGGATCATATGGTAATTCTCTGTGTAATTTTTTTGTGGTATCATCACACATTTTTCACAGAAGCTGCACCGTCTTACATTTATACTAGCAACACACAAGAGTTCTGATGTCTCCACCTCCTTGCCAACACTTGTTATTTCTTATAACCTAGCTCTGATTTCCTCTCTACCTGACACGCTGCTAGGCACATGATGTGGTATGAGTGAACGAACAGCTGTTGTTAACCCTGTTGAAAAGGGAAATAAGATTAAATGAATCAGCAAGCCCCATCTTGCACATCTTGTTCTAGATTCGCACTGTCCACTATTGTAGCCACAGGTAGCTATTTAAATTTAAATCAATTAAGATTAAGCAAAATTTTAAATTCACTTCCTCAGCTCAGTGACATTTTCAGTGCACAACAGCCACCATAACTGGTGGTTATTAGTGTCCACTGTATCGGAGTGTGCAGACTAGAACACTGCTGTGAACATTACCAGTTCTTTGGTTACTATATTGGGCAGTGCTTTCTAGATCCTGCGAGGGCCCTGTGCTTTGTCTCACAAATCATATTTGGAAAAGCTTTTCCAGAGTTGGACAGCTTAAAATTTAAGATAAAGGTCTTTCTTTCAGGAGGGAGGAAATATGCTACCTAAAAATTCTATGGCCCTTAATACATAAATGGCTGCCACACAAGGTCTCAAATTTTTATGTTTAAATATTAGATTTAGACTTTCAGTGATTATGTGGTTCTATTGCTCTCGATGATTACCTTTATGAACACAGATTTGCTAAACTAGATAAGCCTTTCTCTATATCACTCAAAACAGTTCTTTATTAAACCATTGGTTTCAAAAAAATATTTTTAGATTCAGATTGGAAATTAGGTTTCTACTTACTACTTTATACCCAAAGCCTAACACGATACCTAGGCTATTAGAGACTCTCAATAAATATTTGTTGAATGATGAGTGAATGAAGGACAAAAGTAAGCACTGAGCAGAACTTGGGAGCTCAGGGCACTGAGATAACATTTTAGAGGGCGGCATCCAGGTGTAATGAGATTTAGGAATATGGATCTAGCACTGTTTTTTTTTTTTTTTAACAAAACAGGGATTTTAAGCCATGTTCTTTTCTCTCAGTGTTCAAAAAATAGCTTAAAACTTAATTCCTGTAAGGATCTTGTCTAGTACATGTTTATAAAGCTTCAACTCTTTTATAAACACTGGCCACCAATGAATATAATAACAAGAACAAATTCTAGGTTTCAATAATGTCAGCATGTGTGCGGACACCTTCTGTTTGCCCCTTCAAATTTACTTTCTACCTACCTCCATTCTGCTGCTACCCTGGATGGTTGATCTTAATGGATGATTGCAACAGGCAGTCCTGTTGGGCTTAGCCAGTAGGGAAATCTAGCAGGAGAGCAGAATGAGGTCGGGGAATTTATTCCAAGCAGAGGGCTATCTGTGTTCCTCAACAGAAGGTCACTGTTCCTCTAAGATGGTCTGTTCTGTATGATTCCCTCTCCTTCCTGGTTCTGATTACCTCTCCCTACTCATGGTTCTCAGGCCTGGAGTATGACCTCCTGGGAGTCCCTATGGTTTCCACTCTGCCTGTACCTTTATAATATTACCTTTATTTATAAACCTTCATCGAATTATTCTAATTTGAATGTGCCATCTGTTTCATGTTGGGACCTTGAACAGCCATCCTTAATCAGCTATACCGTAGTGTCTAAATCCCTGCTCTGAAAATTTTATACCTACAGACCTTACAAAAATGTTCCCTGATAGTATTAGCATCTCCTTATTTCAATCTACCGGTTAGCTTTATGAAGAAACCATGTTGTATGTCATATAATATAAATTTTTCTCCAGTACACTCAGACTAGAAAAATATTCTAATTCATAGGCAAATCTTCTTGCATATAGCTTCTCTACATAAAATATTATTTATGGAAATATATAAAGAAGACTATAAATAGGTTATGTTTAAGATATTAAATATCTTAATATCTAATAAGCTGTAAATTACTTCTAAATGTGAGAAAATCTGTACCTCAGTACTGCAAACAAACCATCATTACTCAATATACACAGTTTACCAGAGAACACAGTTTCTAACCTTTTCCTATACACTGAATGTTTGTGTCTGCCAAAAATTCATATGTTGTAACCTAATCCCCAATGTGTTGATATTAGGAGGTGGGGCCTTGGGAGGTGATTACATCATGAGGATGGAGCCCTCAAGAATGGAATTTATGTTCTTATAAAAGAGGCCCCAGAGAGCTCTCTTTCCCCTTCATCATGTGAGAACACAGCAAGTAGACAGCTATCTATGAACCAGGAATTAGGGTCTCACCAGATACCAAATCTGTTGGCACCTTGATCTTAGGACTTCCCAGCCTCCAGAACTATGACAGATAAACTTCTGCTATTTATAAGCCATAAAGTCTAGAGTAATTTTGCTATAGCATATAGCCTACATGGATTAAGACACCCTTTGAAGCTCAATATTTAAATGTATACAATTATTAGCAGACATCAGCTCATTTAAAAATACATAAGCCCCATAATGCTAATACCTATATTAAAGATAACTAGGGATACCTGGGTTGCTCAATCAGTTAAGCATCTGCCTTCGGCTCAGGTCATGATCCCAGGGTCCTGGGATCGAGTTCCGCATTGGGCTCCTTGCTCCCTGGGAAGCCTGCTTCTCCCTCTGCCTGCCGCTTCCCCTCTTTATGCTCTCTCTCTCTCTAACAAATAAATAATAAAATATTTTTTAAAAATAAAATAAAGATAACTGATACTTATTGCTCAGTTACAATGTGGCAACCACTATGCTAACACTTTTGTATATTGTTTAATTCTCATTACAAATTTATAAGGCATGTACAACTCAACCCCATTTGACAGAGGAGGAAATGAGCCTTAAAATCTCCTGTCCACTCTCCCAACACCAGCAAGTAAAGGATCCTACATTCAAATCCTCGTATCTAACACAAAAGTCCATGTTCTTAACCACCAATTAAGAATCCAAGAACAGGCGCCTGGGTGGCTCAGTTGGTTGAGCGACTGCCTTCAGCTCAGGTCATGATCCTGGAGTCCCCGGATAGAGTCCCGCATCGGGCTCCCTGCTCGGCGGGGAGTCTGCTTCTCCCTCTGACCCTCCCCACCCCCATGCTCTCTCTCTCTATCTCATTCTCTCTCTCAAATAAATAAATAAAATCTTAAAAAAAAAAAAAGAATCCAAGAACAGCATTAAAGATCACAGAAGAACCAAAAAATAAGGACTATCTGAAGCAAATGATTTCTCTTATCCTGTTACCTACACTCAAAGAATGATGTCTAAATCTAAATAAGCTTAGAAAAATTACTAAAAAGAAAGAAAGAAAGAAAAGAATGCAACAATAACTCATAGAAAAACAAATTTATTATTGTGCAGTAAGCTTATTTTTCTGTACATGGTACACAAGGAGGAGTAGAAAATTAGCGGTGAAAATGTACTGTTTTGGTATTAGTTAAATCTTATTCCTGCCTACAATTCCTGAAGTGACATGGCTGTATTTTTATTTTTTATTTTTTTAAGATTTTATTTATTTGCGAGAGAGAGAATGAGAGACAGCATGAGAGGGAGGAGGGTCAGAGGGAGAAGCAGACTCCCCGCCGAGCAGGGAGCCCGATGCGGGACTCGATCCCGGGACTCCAGGATCATGACCTGAGCCGAAGGCAGTCGCTTAACCAACTGAGCCACCCAGGCGCCCCTGTATTTTTATTTTAACCCAAATTGCAATTAAGTGAAAACTTCCCTCTGATAAATTGGCATACTTGCAAGAGGCTTGAAGGTGAGCATGTACGGCTGTTCTATGCATACAAATAGAACACTCTCTGTGAAAGAGAATGAGCTAAAAAATATCAGGTCTAGAGATAGTATAATTGATCTGCTTAACGGCTCTTAATGATTTTTCTGCATCTGTGATTTTGCATAACAAGTTGCAAAACTATTTTAAGATGAGACTTTCTCAATACTCACTTCTTGTAAACCCCTTTTTGCACAATTGCCCTGTCCTGCGGAACTGATAAAAGTGAAACAGAAAAGCATAAATAGAATCTAACAAATAAGCCAAGCCTTTAAATAATAAAGTAATGGTTTCATCATGAGCCTTTGAATCAGAATAATTAAATTTGTTCTCAACAAGCATAATTTTCACAGACTAAACATTTTTATAATCCATATTTTGTTCATTTAGATGAATTTGTGCCACTCATTTAGAAACTATGTATTTCTACACCAAAAAGCCTTACTTTGGGGCTGAGACATGATTTTCTTCTCTTTTTCTTCATCCATTTCATCCTTTTCTTGCAGCTCCATGACTTTATCTTACTTTTCCCTTTAACACAATCTTCAAAAGGACTGAGTCCTTCCTTAGAAATGGTTCATAATTTCTGTGAGTGCATGGACCATGGCCAGCATCCTTCCATGACCCTAAGGAAAATTTAAAAGTACAATATTGGTACCGCAAAAAACAAACAGGTTTCAAATGATGAATATGTTTTAAAGATGAGCTTACTAAAAGTGACACAGTGAAAACAGATTGAAGTCTCAGCAGTAAACTCACAGATTCAGGGGACAGTCTTCTTGCAGGTGCCTGCTCTTGGGATGATGATGAGACCTTGGGGAAGCTGATAGATGTTCCTCTCAGTCCGCAGCTCCTTACCTTACTTATGGGCCCAGAGCGTGAATAGGAATCTTTGGTAGGAGCTGATGGGGCCTCACATCACTAAGTCTCAGTGTTGAAAGCAGGCCACTCTAGCTGATTTCTTTAAACCCTATTTTCTACAAGTTGGTGATGGGCATAGTCAATTATGAAACAGGAACTTTTGCCACAATTCTACATCCCTAGTCACAAAGAAACTTTTACAAAACAAATGCCCCCAGGCAAACTGGAATTCATGATTCACTACAATGCAAATGTGGGTGCTGTATATAATCTATTCATGCCTTATTTTTTTCATGGTCCTAGGACATCTTGTCTCCAACTTAAGTAGTGAGTAGACCCCTCTTCAAGGAAAAAAATATATGACACTCAGTGTTGACAAATTACTTGAATATAATATAAATACAATGTTACTTACATAAATATGGTATAAATTCCTTATGGTTACAGACTCATTAGAAAACTATAAAATTCAAACACCATATGTGGAATTTAAGAAACAAACGAACAAAGGAAAAAAAAAAGAGGTGACAAACCGAAAAACAGATGCTTTAACTTTTTTTTTTTTTTTTTTAAGTAGGCTCCGCACCCAGTGTGGAGCCCAACACCGGGCTTTAACTCACGACCCTGAGATCGAGACTGGAGCTGAGATCAAAAGTCAGACATTTAACCGACTGAACCCCCCAGGTACCCCTAGACTCTTAACTATAGAGAACAAACTAATGGTTACCAGAGGGGAGGTGGGTGGGGGGATGGGTGAAATAGGTGAAGGGGATTAAGAGTACACTTACTGTGATGAGCACTGAGTAATGTACAGAACTGTTGAATCACTATACTTAGTACACCTGAAACTAATATAACATTGTATGTTAACTATACTGGAATTAAAATAAAAAACTTTAAAAATTTTGAACAAATCTACATATTAAAAGTATAAAATTATAATATTAAAATGAACAGCATTGATTTATGTTGTTTTGATGAAGCAAAAAGTTCTATTCTCTTAGTAAATTTCAATTATATAAACTTACAATGTTATTAATTATAGTCACCGTGTTTTACATTAAATCCTCAAACCTTATTCATCTCATAACTGAAAGTTTGTACCCTTTTACCAACCTTTCCCTATTTCTCTCAACCCCTAGCCCTTGGAAACCACTTTTCTACTCTCTGTTTCCGTGAGTTTGACTTTTTTGTTGTTGTTTTTTTAAGTTTTCACATGTAAGAGTACCACGCAGTATTTGCCTTTCTCTGTCTGGCTGATTTAACTTAGCATAATGCCCATAAGGTCCATCCATGTTGTCACCAATGGCAAGATTTCCTTCTTTCTCATGGCTGAATAATATCCCATTGTATATATATACCACATCTTCTTTATCCATTCATCCATTGATGGGCACTTTGGTTGTTTCTGTATCTTGGCTATTGTGAATAATGCTGCAAGGCACATGGAAGTGCAGATATCTCTTCACTATCCTATTTTCATTTCCTTTGGATTTATACCCAGAAGTGGGATTGCTAGATCATATGGTAGTTCCATTTTGAATTTTTTGAGGAATTTTCTTTCTTTTTTTAAGAATTTATTTATTTGAGAGAGAGAGAAAGCACAAGCAGGGGGAGCAGCAGAGGGAGAGGGAGAAGCAGGCTCCCTGCTGAGCAGGGAGCCACTCGGGTCTTGATCCCAGGACCCTGGGATCATGACCTGAGCCGAAGGCAGATGCTTAACTGGCTGAGCCACCCAGGCGCCCCATAATTTTTGGAGGAGTTTTCATACTGTTTTCCATACGTGCTGCACCAATTTACATTCCCACCAGTGATGCACAGGGTGTCCCTTTTTTTCATATCCTTTCCAACTTTGTATCTCTTGTCTTTTTTATGACAGCCACTCTAACAGGTGGAAGGTGATATCTCATTGTTCTTTTGATTTACATTTCCCTGATGATTAGTGATGCTGAGCACTTTTTCATATACCTGTTGGCCATTTGTATGTCTTCTTTGGAGAAATGTCTGTTCAGTTCCTCTGCCCATTTTTTAAATGATTTGTTTTGTTTTTGTTTTTGTTATTGAGTTGTATGAGTTCTTTATATGTCTTGGACATTAACCCCTTGTAAGATACATGATTTGTAAATATGTTCTCCCATTTAGTAGGTTGCCTTTTCTTTTTGTTGATAGTTTCCTATGCAAAAGCTTTTTATTTGATGTAGTTTCACTTGTTTATTTTGTTTTTATTATCTTTGCTTTTGGTGTCAAGTCCCCCCCCCCAAAAAAATCACTGCCAAGATTGATGTTAAGGACCTTACCCCCTATGTTTTCTTCTAGGAGTTTAATGGTTTTATGTTTTACATTCAAGTATTTAATCCATTTTGAGTTGATTTTTGTATGGTATAAGACAGAGGTCCAATTTCATTCTTTTGTATTTGACTGTCCAGTTTTCCCAACACCATTTATTGAAGAGACCATCTTTTATCCATTTTATATTATTGGCTTCTTTTTTTTTTTTTTTTTTTTTTTTTTTTTTTAAAGATTTTATTTATTTATTTGAGACAGAATGAGAGAGAGAGAGAGCACGTGAGAGGGGGGAGGGTCAGAGGGAGAAGCAGGCTCCCTGCCGAGCAGGAAGCCCGACGTGGGACTCGATCCCGGGACTCCAGGATCATGACCTGAGCCGAAGGCAGTCGCTTAACCAACTGAGCCACCCAGGCGCCCCTATTATTGGCTTCTTTATGGAAAACTAATTGACCACATATGCATGGATTTATTTCTGGGCTCTTTATTATGTTCCATTGATTTATGTGTCTGTATTTATGCCAATACCATACTATTCCTTTGAAAAAATGCCATTGGAATTTTGATAGGGATTGTATTGAATCCTTATAAAACTGCTTTGGGTAATATGGATTATTTTAACAATATTAATTTTTCTAATCCATGAACACAGAATTTTTCCATTTATTTTTGTCTTCTTCAATTTCTTTCATCAAAGTCTTATAGTTCTCAGTGTATAGGTCTTTCTCCTCCTCAGTTAAATTTATTCTTTGTATATTATTCATTTTGATGCAATTGTAAATAGATTATTTACTTAATTTCTCTTACTGATAGTTCATTGTCATGGTATAGAAACACAACTGATTTTTGTATATTGATTTTGTATCCTTCAACTTTACTGAATTTTTTTTTTAAGATTTTATTTATTTATTTGAGACAGAGAGAATGAGAGAGAGAGAGCACATGAGAGGGGGGAGGGTCAGAGGGAGAAGCAGGCTCCCTGCCGAGCAGGGAGCCCGATGCAGGACTCGATCCAGGGACTCCAGGATCATGACCTGAGCTGAAGGCAGTTGCTTAACCAACTGAGCCACCCAGGCACCCTGAATTTTTTTATTCTAAAAATTTTGGGGGTAGTTTTTAGGGTTTTCTATCTATTATGTGTAATCTGCAAATAGAGAAATTTTGATGTCTTCCTTTTTGATTTGGATGGCTTTTATTTCTTTTTCCTGCCTAACTGCTCTGGCTAGAACTTCTAATACTAAGTTAAATAAAAGTGACAAGAGTGGGCATCTTTGTCTTGTTCCTGATCTTAGAAGAAAAGCTTTCAGCTTTTCACCATTGAGCATGATGACAGCTGTGGGCTTGTCATATGTAGCCTTTATTATGTTAAAGTATGTTTATTCTATATCTGGTTTATTACAAGATTTTATCATGAATCTATGTTGAACCTTGTCAGATGCTTTTTCTGCATCTATTGAGATGATTGTGAGATTTTTATCCTTCACTTTGTTAATGTGGTGTATTGCATTGATTGATTTGCGGATGTTGAACCATTCTTGCATCCCTGAAATAAATCCCACTTGATCATGGTGTACAATCTTTTTAATATATTGTTGAATTTAGTTTGCTAATATTTTGTTGAGGATTTTTGCATCTATGTTCATCAGGGATATTGGCCTGTAATTTTGTTTTCTTGTAGTTGTCCTTGATTGGATTTGGTATCAGCGTAATGCTGACCTTGTAAAATGAGTTCGAAAGTGCTCTGTCCTCTTCTATTGTTTTGGAAGAGTTTGAGGACTGGCACTCATTTTTTTTTTTAAGATTTTATTTATTTATTTGACACAGAGGGAGAGAGCACAGGCAGGAAGAGCAGGAGAGGGAGAAGCAGGCTCCCCGCTGAGCAGGGAGTCCAATGCGGGACTCAGTCCCAGGACCCTGGGATCATGACCTGAGCTGAAGTCAGGAGCTTAACTGACTGAGCCACCCAGGCACCCCAGGTACTCATTCTTAAAATATTCAGTAGAATTCACCAGTGAAACCATTTGGTCTTGGACTTTTGTTTGTTGGGAGGGTTTTTATTACTGATTTAATTACTTTATTTGTAAGGGGTCTGTTCAGATTTGGTATTTCTCATGATTTAGTCTTGGTAGGTTGTATGTTTCTAAGAATTTTCCATTTCTTCTAGGTGGTCCAATTTGTTGCCATATAATTATTTGTTTTAGTCTCTCATGATCCTTTGTATTTCTGTGGTATCAGTTGTAACATCTCCTCCTTTGTTTCTAACTTTATTTATTTGGGTCTTCTTTCTTTTCTTCTTGGTAAGTTTAGATAAAGGTTTATCAATTTTGCTTACTTTTTCCAAAAAACCTCTTATTTTCATTGATCTTTTCAATTGTCTTTATAATCTCGACTTCCTTTATTTCCACTCTCATCTTTGTTATTTTCCTCCTTCTGCTAACTTTAGGCTTAGTTTGTTCTTCCTTTCCTATTTCTTTGTGGTGTAAAGTTGTTTATCTAGTGGGTTTTTTTTTTTTTCATTATGTAGACATTTATTGCTATGGACTTCCCTCTTAGAACTGCTTTTGCTCCATCCCATTTGTTTTGGTAGGTTGTGCTTCCATATTCATTTGTCTCAAGAAATTTTTCATTCTCTTTTGATTTTTTCTTTAACATATTGGTTGTTCAGTAGCATGTTGTTTGCTCTCCACGTAGTTGTGAATTTTCCAGTTTTCTTGTAACTGATTTCTAGTTTTATAGCATTATGGTTGAAAAAGATACTTAATATGATTTTAATATTTTTAAATTTACTAAGAGATGTTTTGTGACCTAACAAATGATATATCCTGGAGAACATTCCATGTGCATTTGAGAAAATGTGCATTCTGCTACTGTTGGATGGAATATTCTCTAAATGTCTGTTAAGTCCGTCTGTTCTAATACATAGTGTAAGTCCAATGTTTCCGTATTGATTTTCTGTGTGGATGATCTATCCATTGTTGAAAGTGTCAAAATAAGCTCTACTTTGCATTTATAGTCATCTGGAAGAGAAGAATAAATAAATTTAGAGCAAACACAATATAAAGCTCCATTTGGAATTGGAAATAAAATTTTCAAGATAGTCCTGTTTAATATGGCCTATTTTACTGTTGCTAGTGCCATAGAGAACTAAGATGCTAATCAGGTATAGTGGAAAAAAATATGTTGATAGAAATTGCTTTTAAAATCCGCTTCTAGTCATACCAATTTTTATCCTTCATCAACTCTTCATTGCAGGCCCACCATCTTATCTTATTCCTGGTCCTACGTATCTCAATTTGACACTAGATGTAGGGGGGTTAATCTCCCCTGAGAATTGTATGCAGTTCATAGTCATGGAAATTTGAAGTCTGAATTCATATTACCTGTGTGGGGCAAAAGGCCTCAGATAGATTACAGTGGACTAGTTTAATTATGACACCAGACGACTGGCTGAAACAAAGGTACACTCTCTCTGAAAATACTAAACTATCCAGATTGACAGTAACTGTACTATACCAACAGTCAAAGAGCCATCCTGACCTCAGAAATGTCAAAATGTGAAAAAATATGAATTGCAGACTTATATATGGAAATTATGAGAATTTAATGAGATAACTCATGCAAACTACTTATAATAGTGCTTAGAAAGTAGTAAGCTGTTATAATCATCATCATCATCATCACTTTTCAGCTTTATTTGCAACAACCACAAATTTCCATCACAATAAATCAGACGTACTCTCCTTTCTGCAAACACTCATTGCTTCTTTTATTTCTTTGTTTTGTGTAGGATGAAATGAGAAAGTACTTTGCTGAGTGTAGTGATCATCATCATCATCATCATCATGCTAGCCCCAACAGAGCCACATAGGTTTTCCTAACTAAAATTATCCAAGTTGGATTGGATAATTTTTGTTTTGTTTTTTTTTCTTTGGATTGGATAATTTTTTAAACTCTTTATTATGGCAAATGTTGGGTCTGTACAAAAGTCTCTAGAATAGTTAATCCTTAAACTGAAATATTTATTAGGTCATGGTCAGTATAATCCTTCATTCTAATGCTTTCTACCCTAGACTATTCCCAGGCATTATATCCTTTTAGACCAGATAATTTTTGTATATCTTTCCAATTCTAAAAGTTTATAATAAATCCAGCAACTCGTGGAATTGCACTGTAAGTCCTGGTTATTAACAGTCATTTTTCTGCCCCCAACTGAAGAAAATGAGCCTAGATACTGCTCTACTATTTAGTTAATACTTATACATTGACTTCTGCTTCCAAACATGATGGAGTAACAGGGACCAGATTTACCCTCCCAACTGAATGACAGGTAGAGACAAAATATATAAATACCAATTTTCAAGATATTAAACATTAAATAATGAAGGACTGTGATCCCCAAGATGTGGAAAACACACAAGGTAAGCCCTGCTTTTCCCAGCTTGCTGCTTTGAAAGAGTTTCCAGCACATGGCACAGAGAAGAAGCCAGGCAGATTTCCTGAGTTGAGGAGATGAATCTAAATGTCCAGGAAGACCAAGCTGACTAAAGTTCACAGGATAGAGTATTGGGGAGAGAGAGTTGAATATAGAGACATCCCAGCAGATTTGTACAAGATCCCCCTGGAGTATTCAGCAGAGGATTTATCAGTTAATGCATGTCAGAAAACTACCTGGGGCTGGGGACAAAACCAGGTAAAAGGATTGGAGGAAGCAGTAACTGCTGCTTACACAAGGCCAGAAATGGTGCCTATTTTCACAAACCAGACTGAAAAACCTCATAATTTACTGGAAGAAGTGGTCAGAAAATTTTTGTCTCAGTAGGATCAAACTGTTTCCAAGTAATTTAACAAAGTTTAAGAACACTTATGGGAATTCAAAAATACCTAGCACCCAACAAGGTATAATACATAATCTACTCTTCCTACTCTTTAAGAGTAGGAAAACTCAATACACACACACACACACACACACACAATTGGAGTCCCCTAAAGGAAAAGAGAGATAGAAAAAATATTTGAAGAAATAATGTCCAAAACTTTTCCAGATTTTTTTTTTAAAGATTTTATTTATTTATTTGAGAGAGAGAATGAGATAGAGAGCATGAGAGGGGGGAGGGTCAGAGAGAGAGGCAGACTCCCCACTGAGCAGGGAGCCTGACGTGGGACTCGATCCCGGGACTCCAGGATCATGACCTGAGCCGAAGGCAGTCGCGCAACCAACTGAGCCACCCAGGCGCCCAACTTTTCCAGATTTGATGTAACCTATAAACCCACAGATCTAAGAAGCTCAGTGAACCCAAGCACAAGAAACATGAAGTATACCAAAGCATATCATAACTAAATTACTCAAAACCAGTGATAAAGAGAATATCTTAAAAACAGCCAGAGAGAAAAAACACATTATGTAGAGAGGAAAAAAGATAAAAAGATGAGTATAATAAGAAATTTCACATCAGAAATAATATAAGAGGGAAACAATGGAAGACTAAAAGAAAAAATATTAAGGGAAAAACCTGTCAACCTATCATTGTATATCCAGGGAATGTATCTTTCACAAATGAAGGTGAAATAAAGATTTTCTCAGACATATAAAAACTGGAAGAATTTATTATCAGCAGACTATAAGATATGTAAAAGGAAGCCTTTCAGGCAAAAAGAAAATGATGTTAGATGGAAATATGGAAATCTACAAACAGAAAACTGGAGAATACCAGAAATGGTAACTACATAAATAAATATACAAGATTTTTTCTTAATATTAAATATCTTTAAAAGATAATTAACTGTTTAAACAAAAATAATAAAAATGTACTGTGGGATTTATAAAATATGTTAATAATAATGTGTGACAATAATAGAACCTTAAAATTGGTTCTTAAACTATTTGTAAAGTGGTATAATATCCCTCAAAAGTAAACTGAGATACATGAATGAAGGATACTATAAACCTAAAGCGACTAAAATGACAAAATAACTAACATGCCAGCAAAAGAGAAAAAAATGGAATCATTAAAATGCTCAATTGATCCAAAAGAAAGCAGAAAAAGAGGGAAAAGAGAACAAAGATGGAGAAAACAGAAAACAAATAGCAAGGTTAGATTTCAATCTAATACATAATAATCACATTAAATGTAAGTGGTCTAATCATTCCAATTAAAAGGCAGAGATGGTCAGATTGGATAAAAATCAAAGTACAATATGCTGCCTACAAGGAAATCACTTATTAAATGTCAAGAGAAACAGAGTAAAAGCAAAAGAATGGGAAAAAGATACAGCATGCTACACAAATCAAAAGAAAGCAAGAGTGGTTCCATTAATGTCAGACAAAATACATTTCAGAGGGGCGCCTGGGTGGCTCAGTTGGTTAAGCGACTGCCTTCGGCTCAGGTCATGATTCCGGGGTCCTGGGATCAAGCCCCACATCAGGCTCCCTGCTCAGCGGGAAGCCTGCTTCTTCCTCTCCCACTCCCTCCCCACCTGTGTTCCCTCTCTTGTTGTCTCTCTCTCTTTGTCAATTAAATAAATAAATAAATATAATCTTTAAAAAAAAATACATTGTAGAGCAGAAATAGTAGTGATAAAGAAAGTAATTTCATAATGTAAAGAGATCAATTAATCAGGAAGAAATAATCTTAGGTTTATGTACCAATATCAGCTTCCAAATACACAAATTAATAAATTAATACAATTCTGGTCTATTTAAACAATTCTCAAGTTTTTATATTCATTATAATTTGTATTTTTCCTTTTAATTTTTAAATTAATAAACTTTATTTTGGAGGGCAGTTTTATATTTACAAGAAATATTGAGTAGAAACTACAGAGTACCAACCCCCACCAAACTTCCTTTTTCATTAGTGGAGTACATTTGTTACAACTGATGAGCCACAGTTGATACATTATTAACTAAAGTCCATGGTTTGTATTAGGATTCACTCTTTGTATTGTACATTCTCTGGAGTGTGCATGCATGTGTGTGTGTGTGTGTGTGTGATTTTTCTTGAATTGGGTTTTGACAAATGTATCCACATGTATCGTGCTAAATAGTTTCACTGCTTAAAAAAATTCCTGTGTTCCATCTATTCATCCTGCCTCCCCTACCCTTGGTAACCCACTGATCTTTTTATTGTCTCTACAGTCTTGCCTTTTCCAAAATGTCATATAGTTGGAATTGTACAGTATGTATTTTTTTAGAATGGCTTCTTCCACTAGATAATGTACATTTAAACTTCCTCTGTGTCTTTTTGTGGGTTGATAGCTCATTTCTTTTTTGTTGTTGAATAATATACCATTGTTTGGATATGCTCAGTTTGTTTATCCACTCACTAACTGAAAGGCGGGATTGCCAGATCATACGATAACAGTATGTTTAGTTTTTTAGAAACTGTCCAACTGTCTTCCAAAGTGGCTGTACCATTTTACATTACCACCAGCAGTAAATGAGAGCTTCTGTTTCTCCACATCCTCACCAATATTTGGTGGTGTTGTTTTGGGTTTTAGTCATTCTAATAGGTGTGTAGTAGTATCTCATTCTTATTTTAATTGCTTTTTAGTTTTAATAGATAATTTCTAATAATATATTGTTTAATATTTTGAGGTTTTGAACATTTACATTAATTTACATTTTTGATAAAAGTAAATTCAAAGTAAAATTTGAATATCATTACTATACTATATAGTATGAGGTTATATTTGCCAAGATAGGATGAAGAACCTATTTTATTTAACAATTTAACTTCATTTATAATCTTAAGATATTTAGATATATGGAATGGTGGCATCTATTTGGATGCTTGCCTTGGGGCAGTCCTGTTTGGGGCAGGGGATCACAATTTTTGAAAATCATTGAGAGGTTGTAGACAGTCTCAATAGAAATGTGTACATACACAAATACAGACAAAATTCTGTGTGTCTTTCAGGGATTCGCAGACTTCCTAAGACTCATCCAGGTATTCATTCATTTTAGGGCAGCAGCCCCTGCTCTGAATTTCTGACAATTACTGCTCATTTAGTTTCCTGAAAGCACAGTCCCAAGATTTTCATCCTCTTAAATCTTTTATACTTCTCCAGAGGTGTCCATTTCCTTAAGTAGTAATTCCTTCAGCCTGCTATTTAAAACATTCAGCACTTCTTTCCTTTTGCTGAAGCACCAGTGGCCAAAATGAAGTTCAATCCCTTTGTGACTTTTGACCAGAGCAAGAACCATGGAAGGCATTTCAATGCGCCTTCCCACATTCACAGGAAGATTATGTCTTCCCCTCTTTCCAAAGAGCTGAGACAGAAGTACAATGTTTGATCCATGCCCATCCAAGAGGATGATGATGTACAGGTTGTACAAGAACACTATAAAGGTCAGCAAATTGGTAAAGTCATCCAGGTTTACAGGAAGAAATCTGTCATCTACATTGAGCGAGTACAGCGAGAGAAGGCAAATGGCACAACTGTCCGTGTGGCCATTCACCCTAGCAAGGTGGTTATCACTAGACTACAAGTGGACAACAGCCATGAAAAGATCCTTGAATATAAAGCCAAATCTCACCAAGTAGGAAAGAAAAAGGGCAAATATCAGAAGAAACAATTGAGAAAATGCAGGAATAAAGTAATCTTATATATGACTTTAAATAAGAACTATTAGGATGAGGGGCACCTGGGTGGCTCAGTCGGTTAAGTATCTACCTTCAGCTCAGATCATGATCCCAGGGTCCTGGGATCGAGCCCCACATTAGGCTCCCTGCTCAGCGGGGGGTCTGTTTCTCCCTCACCCTGTCCCTGCCCTCCACTTGTGCTCTCACTTGCTATCTCTCTCTCTCAAATAAATAAATAAAATCTAAAAAAAAAAAAAAAACTATTAAGGTAAAAAAAAATTCAGCAAACTAACCTCAAGTTAACCAGATCAGACCTATCCTTGCATTGCCTTCATTCATGTAGCCCAAGCCTCTGCCAATTGGTGCAACTTGCTAGTCTCTGAATGTATCTCTAGGCTTTCCAATGTCTCCAAATTTATATAATTTTTCCACCTGAAATTCCCTTTTCTTTATCTCTGCCTACTGAAATTCTACCTTTGTTCAAGGCTTCTTGATGGAACCTTTTCTTCCTACCCCACCTATTCTAAAAGAGTCTCTTCTTTTTCCAACTACTCAGAACACATTTGTATACTCATTCTTTCATTCCTCCTTCCTTCATTCATTCTATCAATCATTCAATAAACTTTGCTGAGCAATCATAGTACTGGGCACCCTACTGGTACAGATGGCTCCTGCTCTGGAAGGAGATTTCAGGTGAACAGGAATGCATCTAAGGGACCCGATGAAGGCTTAGGCTGCAGTGCAATACAATGCAGAGATTAAGAGTAAGACCATCTGGGCTCAGAGCCTGGCTCTGCCCATAGTGGCTGGGTGATCTGGGCCAATTTGCTTCACCTCCCTCTGCTTACTTCATTATCTGAAAGTCAAGATAAATAGGGCACCTATGTCACAGGGTCTACATGAGGATTAGTGAGTTTATAAAGATCTGAGGGTTCTTGGCACATAAGTAAGAACTCAATAAATGCTATTAATATGATCATTGTGAATGGAAGAAAAGTGACAGGTAAGAGTAGACTTTCCTGAAAATACATGTCTGAGAAAACCCTCCACACTACTCTGTGTTCTCTAATGCTTGTTGAAGAAGATTAAATAAACAAACAAACTTTTGGCAGGGTTTCTTTTTTGAGCTGATTTTGAACTGGCTATTTGTGTTTCTGATGCATTTGATGACTTCTGTCTCTATAGTCAACTTATTGTCTCTTGACTAAAGAGTGGCTTTCAAAGGTCACTACTACCACTTGAGTTGGTTTTGTTTGTTTGTGTATTCATTTTTAACTACTGTAGACCTGGTAAGTTTGCAAAGAAGTTTTAAAATTTTTAAAAGCCTTTTCTATAAGGCTGTACTAACACTTTCTCCTCACAAGGCAGGGCCTTCATAAGAGTGAAGTCAAAAACTGATTTTTAGGATGACAGGTCACAGAAAGTATAGGTTACAGAGTCAGCAAGCAGGTAAATGGCCTTTTAAAATATTATAAAGTATTTTATTAAAGTTGGAGTGTTTGGAAGCAAGTTACTTGCTTTTAATTTATGGGGTGTTAGCTTTCCTGGCCGGATAGAGTGAGCAAGTTATTTAAACTTCCTGGGTTTGTTTCATCATCTGCATTATGGGGATAATACCTCTATTCAGGGGTAAATAAGATGGTGTACATGGAAGTGCTTGAAAATAGAGAGGAGGAAAGAAAGGGGGGTGGTGAGCCCTGAATGAACTCCAAAGAAATAGCCAGAGATTTATGCTTGACTTTTAAAACTTATACTTAAAGTGAGAGTGCACTAGAAGAGTATTTTGTTATGACATTGACTTTATGAGTTTAAATCCACCAACTTTTTGAACTAAGTTCATGAGTGCTTTGACTTTGTTGAGCTGCTCGCTTTCTTACGTTATTACTTGAATGACGTATCAACCCATTATTTGCGTTCACCTTTCAAATAGTCGAATTGCATTTCAGTGCCTGACCATGCATTATTGTGACTCAGAACAATTAAAGAAGTTTGACTACATGCGGAAAATTTATGAGTTGCAGAGTGAGAACATGGCAGATTTCCATAAATCACTTTTATTGAGAGTTGAGTCACTCTTTGCTATGAAAATAATTTATAGGGCAATGTTCCTTTTGAGGAAAAATGAAAATTAATGGCATTCGTAAAGATGATGATGAATATGTTTCAACACCAGTGGAAAAGAACAAGTTTCACAAAAAATGTAAACCCTACACCATATTGTTTATCATCATAACTATTCCAAGCTCTTTGGTAAATGTTAGGAAGTTTGGCTGAATTAGATATCATTCACTGAGCTAGCTGTTCTCTGTGTGCATCCCAGACCCATTTTGAGCCATTCTGTCTGCTGCTCTGAGTCCCAGGAGGCTTTAGCAGGAGACCCAAAGGATGAGACGGAGTTAGGGTATTTCTTTTTGGGGGTGTTTTTAAATTTTTATTTATTTATTTTAGAGAGAGACAGAGAGGGAACACAGGTGAGCAGGAGGAGGGGCAGAGGAAGAGGGGGAGAGAGAGAATCTCAAGCAGATTCCGAACTGAGCACATAGCCCGGCATGGGGTTCGATCTCACAACCCTGAGATCAGGAGTCAGAGGCTTAATGGACTGAGACATCCAGGCACCCCTATTTCTTCTGTTCTTCTCTAGGTGATGCTGAGGTTCTGGCTGTCCCTGCTCCTGACCACCACAGCTCCAGTGGAGTTCAGCCTACTGGAGCTATGGGGAAGGAAAGTCTTCCTGCCAGTGCTGTTCTAGAGACCTCAGTTTTCCTTCTTGGTTCTCTTCATTTAGATAAATTTAACAGATTCTCATCAAAATCTCACCTAAAAAGAACTTGTTTTCTGTTGGAGCCAAGCCAGATATATTCTCCATTAAGCAAAGTTTATGAACTTTCTGGGGTATGGATCCCACAACAAACTAGATCTCAATCTACCAAACAAGCGCACTCCTTTTTCCAAATGTTTTTCAGGTATCTTTATCATTATGTTCACTTTATTAAATGTTCTAAAATAAACCAAAACATCACGTGTGGTAGTAAGGCTAAATTATACTTCCCAGAATTCCCCTGCCTATATGTTTCTGTGTAGGGAGGGCCATAGGATAGAGTCTGAGATTTGGGGGAAATTTTTTTTAGCTCACACATATGGTTGTTTATCTGCTGGATGAGCTCATTGGTGCGAGGCTGCAGCCAGGCTTCTGACTGTTCCACCTCCCCCAGGATCCTCCTTTACCTTGTCTGACTCCTAGGCCAGGGGTGTGTGTGTGTGTGTGTGTGTGTGTGTGTGTGTGTGTGTGTGATTAGCTCCATCCTGAGGGGCCTCAGGTTCTGCAGGACACTCATACCATCAAGATCTGGGGCAATGAGAACTGATAAGGATTTCAGTCTGTCTTTGTAAGCTCCAGCTTGTTCTTGCTCTTCGCCAATTTACATCCATCTTGCTTTCCTGTCCACCTGTGCTCTGGTCTTTAAGCTCAGGTATCAGCCTTACAGAGTCTGCTAATCCAGCTGTGTAAGGACACTTCCCTGTGTGTGTGTGTGTGTTTGTGTGTGTGTGAATGGATAGACAGATAAATAGATATATGAAATTAAAATATTAATCATTCCTTTTGTACCTTCCCTTCCAGCACTATAAAGACTGCATTTAACATGTCTTTTTTTCTTAGCTCCTTTTATTTTTATTTTTTTTAAAGATTTTACTTATTTATTTGACAGAGAGAGAGATAGCGAGAGCAGGAACACAAGCAGGGGGAGTGGGAGAGGGAGAAGCAGGCTCCTGGCTGAGCAGGGAGCCCGATGTGGGGCTCGATCCCAGGACCCTGGGATCATGACCTGAGCCGAAGGCAGACGCAAAACAACTAAGCCACCCAGGCGCCCCTCTTAGCTCCTTTTAAGATCTTTCTCTGCATCACTAACTTCAAACAGGTTGATGTGCCCTCTTTTTTTTGTTTCTGTTTTTTTAATTCTTTGGGACAGGGCTAAGCAAGGAGTTCGTAGACAAGAACCAAAAGCATGATCCGTAAAAGAAGAAATTAATAATTTACCAAAATTAAAAACTTCTGTGTTAAGAGAATGCAGGATTTGCAAGCCACAGATCTGACATAGGCTTTATATCTACAATATATAAAGCACTCTCAAAACTCAATGGTAAACAATCTAGTTATAAAACAGGCAAAGACATGAACAAAATATTTCACCAAAATGAAGAATTAAGGGGCTTCTGGGTGGTTCAGTGGGTTAGGAGTCTGACTCTTGATTTCCACTCTAGTTGTGATCTCAGGTAGTGGGATGGAGCCCCCGTGTTGGGCTCTGCACTCAGTGGGGATTCTCTTACTTGGGATTCTCTTACTCCTTCTCCCTCTGCCCCTCCCCCACTTGTATGCTTGTATGCTCTCTCTCTCTCAAAAAAAAAAAAAGAATTAGGATTTAACATAGGGATTTGGGAGGACACAAGCATTTAGTCTATAGCACTATATTCTAACCATCAGAAAGGAGAAAAGATAAAAAGGAAACCTCTTCCTCTGATATAATTCCACAGAAATTGCATGGTTTCCTCTTCATCCATTGGCCAGACCTTAGACACATGGACCCATCTAACTGCAAGAGAGGCAAGGATTAATCTTTATTCAAAGGAAGATGGGGAAAAAGATTATTGGAAGACAAAAAACTGTCCTTGTCATGAGTTTCTAACATTTCAAGGCTCTTCCAAATGTGACCTCCTCTTCCACCTGTATTATATTCACCTAACTAGTCTACTGCCTGCACTTTCAAAGTCTCCTAGGTCACTGTCCTTAGTCATGAATTCAAAGCACAGGTTTAATTACATTACTCTCTTGTCCCATAATCTTCACTGGGTCCCTACTATTTGTAGATTAAGTCTAAACCCTTTTACTTAATATGATATTAATATCCTCCATAATACCATTTCAATTTGATCTCCCTCTTCTTTCCTACCCTTCTTTATCCTCTCAACTGGCCATTCCCTGAATATACCATGAGCTTTCACTTCTCCATAACTTTGATCATGACAGACCCTCCACCAGAATGAGCTCCCTAAAAGCCCATCACCAACCTTTGAAACACTGCACAGAGTTCCAACTCTGTCTCAAATGATATTACTTTTATAAGCTCATTTTTCATCACTTCTATTAAAAATAACTTACCCATTCTCAGAATGGCCACTGTATTTGTGCTGCCTTCCATTTTAATAAGTTATAAATTTACATATTCATAACCATGATTATATTGTGAATTACATAGTATTCACTACATATTACTCATCTTTGCAGTCCTGGGAGCACCTAGTCTCTGAATTTTTACCTAACAGCTGCACAATACATATTTATTAAATGGAATTAGTATGTAACCACTAAATTTATAGAAGGAAAGAGAAAAATCTCAAGTCATCTCTCTTTGGATAAAATGCTCATTTAAACTACATTAAATGCTTTATCAACAATCTAGTATTATTTACTACATAATTCTCTCTAAGTCTATGTGTACTTATGTGGAATTGTTTTGAGTGATTTGTGTTAATATACAAAGCTTAATATGGATTTGCATCAGAAAGAACAACTTGTAAGAGCTATTTTCAGCTCTAACAAGGAAGTGACAATTTTCAATTTTTAGCAGAAGTGTAACTTATCTCAGTCAAACACTTGCTAGGTTGTTCAGTTTGTCATTTGTGTTACTTTACTTTCTATTTTAACTCTCAGGCCTAGTCAGAAATAATAAATAAAGAAAATTATAGTTTGATTGCTGCTAATTGTCTTGTGACAGCAGGTGGAAGTGAAAATAATTTCAACATTGAATTATCTGTTAAATATGACCCCAAGACCTATTTGATATTTATCTTTTGTCCATGTTGGTCAATTTCTCTCAATTTCTCAATTAGCTCTCTGTGTATTAGATTCAGACAGGAAGATATAGCTATAGAATTTAAATAAACGATAAACTCCCAATTAAAATTAATAAATTATATGAAAATGAACCCCATATTGGCCTTATAAGGACACCTCTTCCTGAAAAATAGGATTTCATATTAACCTTTTTGTAATTTTATATTATTTGTCCCTCTGTCTATCCCTCTTCTGTACCCTCTCTGACCTCTTTTTGTGTCCATAGTTCTTGTTTCTGATCTGATTAAAACTATTTCATGCACTTCGTATTAATCCTACTTGTATGGGAGGAGTTGGGACACCAATCAGAGCTCAGGATGACATATCACTCCAGCTGAATCCTGACCTAGAAGAAGGCTTAGGAAAGTGTATGGACAGAATGAAAATAAACTATAAGGTTAATATTTTTATTTCTAACTCTTTATCAAATTTTGAGTTGTTTTTTTAATACATGGGAAGTCAGGTAACTTTCTAAGGCAAGGAAAACAAAAGAAAAGACAAATCATTCAGGCAGTGACTCATGGAATCATTAAGGTACAAAACAAAGCATAACTACAAGAACAACAAAACAGTATCTTTTCTCAAAAGCTCATTTTGAATACTAGATTTTCTAGGTTATTGATTCCTCCACCCACTTTGAAAAAATAGTTGCCATTTTGGAATTTAATAAAAAAATAACAATTTTCACAGATACTGTCATTAAATGCAAGGGTGTGTCTGGAAGCAAGGGTTCCTCAAACTGACAGTAATTAAAATGTGTATTCAGGGTTGCCTCCTTGGTGACAGAAAGGCAGCAGGGTCAAGGCACTGAATTGGGGAAGGATGAGTGGAAAATGGATTGAGAACCTGCTAGGTGTTTGTACTTGGCTGAGTGTTCTAGTAATGCCAGAGCTGTAACCAAGCTTCCCTAGGCTCTATCAGCCTGATAGAGTAGGTGATTCTAGAGAATGCTTGAGAGTTCCCAGAGGGCTCACACATATACTCATGAATGTCTGCACCTGTTACTTGCTGCCACCATCCTGCGGAATCACGGTGCTATCTACTGACAGGTCTTCCCAGCATAGCTGTCTCTACCACAGTGGAGACAGTGAAGCCCTCGAGATGACAAAGCTGTTGATGTTCTGCTGTGAAGTGGGAAGGAATTGTCTCGTTCCCCACCCTCATTCATGGGCAAGACCTCCTTAGATGAGTTTCTGAGCTATGTTCCTCGTTTCCAACATGTTAGAGTTTTTAGTAAAATACTCTTTTTGTAGAGAGAGGACTCAAATAATCAAAATCAGAAATGAAAGAGGAGACGTAACAACCAATACCAGAGAAATACAAAGGATTATAAGAGAATATTATGAAAAATTATATACCAACAAATTGGACAACCTGGAAGAAATGGATAAATTCCTAGAAACATATAACCTCCCAAAATGGAATCCAGAAGAAATAAAAAATTTGAGCAGGCCAATTACCAACAATGAAATTGAATCAGTAATAAAAAACCTCCCAAAGAACAAAAGTCCAAGACCAGATGGCCTCACAGATGAATTCCACCATACACTTAAAGAAGAACTAGTACCTATTCTTTTCAAACTATGCAAAAATAGAAGAGGAAGGAAAACTTCAAATTCATTGTATGAGGCCAGCATTACCCTGATATCAAAACCAGATAAAAACATTACAAAAAAAAGAGAGAGAGAGAGAGAGAACTACAGGCCAATATCTCTGATGAACATAGATGTTAATATCCTCAACAAAATATTAGCAAAACCCACAATACATTAAAAAAAGTCATTCACCACAATCAAGTGGGATTATTCCTGGGAGGCAAGGTTGGTTTAATATTCACAAATCAATCAACATAATACACTGACAAGAGAAAAGATAAAACTATATGATCATTTCAATAAATGCAGAAAAAGATTTGACAAAGTACAACATCCATTCATGATAAAAACCCTCAACAATGTAGGCTTAGAGGGAACATACATCAACATAATTAAGACCTTTTATTAACAACCCACAGTAGACATCATATTCAATAAGGAAAAATTGTGAGCTTTCCCCCTAAGATCAGGAACAGGCAAGGATGTCCATTCTCACTTTTATTCGACATAGTATTGGAAGTCCTAGCCACAGCAATCAGGAAAAAAAAAAAAAAGCATCCAAATTGGAAAGCAAAAAGTAAAACTCTCACTTTTTGCAGATGACATGATACTATATATAGAAAATTCTAAAGACTTCACCAAGAAACTACTAGAACTGATAAATGAATTTAGTAAAGTCATAGGATACAAAATCAACATACAGCAGTTTTCTGGATTTCTATACACTAATAATGATGTAGCAGAAAGAGAAATTAAGAAAACAATCACATTTACAATTGCAACAAAAATAATAAAATACCTAGGAATAACTTTAACCAAGGAGGTAAAAGATCTATACTTTGAAAACTATAAAACATTGATGAAAGAAATTGATGATAATACAAACAAATGGAAAGATATTCTGTGCTCATGGATTGGGAGAATGAATATTGTTAAAAAGTCCATTGTACCCAAAGCAATCTACACATTTAATGTAATCTCTATCAAAATACCATCAGCATTTTTCATGGAAGTAGATGAAATAATCCTAAAATTTGTATGGAACCACAAAAGACCTCAATAAGCCAAAGCAATCTTGAAAAAGAAAAGCAAAGCTGGAGGTATCACAATCCCAGATTTCAAGATATACTACAAAACTGTAGTAATCAAAACAATATGGTACTGGCACAAAAATAGACACATAGATCAATAGAACAGAATAGAAAACCCAGAAATAAACCCACAGTTATATGGGTCAATTAATCTTTGAGAAAGCAGGAAAGAATATCCAATGGGAAAAAGACAGTCTCTTCAACAAATGGTGTTGGGAAAACTGGATAGTCACATGCAAAAGAATGAAACTGGACCACTTGCTTACACCATGCACAAAAATAAACTCAAAATGGATTAAAGACCTAAATGTGAGACCTGAAACCATAAAAATCCTAGAAAAGAGCACAGGCAGTAATTTTTCTGGCATCAGCTGTAGCCACAGTTTTCTAGATATGTCTCCTGAGGCAAGGGAAACAAAAGCAAAAATAAACAACTGGGACTACATCAAATTAAAAGCTTCTGCAAAGTGAAGCAAATAATCAACAAAACAAAAAATAACCTATTGAATGGGAGAAGATATTTATAAATGATATATCCAATAAGGGTTAATATCTAGAATATTCTGGTTAATATCCATAATATATAAAGAACTTATACAACCCAATACCCAAAAAACAAATAATCCAATTAAAATGTGCAGAAGACATGAACAGACATTTCTCCGAAGAAGATATATAAATGGCCAACAGAAACATGAAAAGATGCCCAATATCACTAATCATCAGGAAAATTTGAATTAAAACCACAATGTATGGATAACACTTCACACCTGTCAGAATGGCTAAACTCAAAAAAAATAAGAAACAAGCATTGGCAAGGATGTGGAGAAAGACTCTTGTACACCGTTGGGGGAAATGTAAATTGGTGCAGCCGCTTTGGAAAATAGTATGGAATTTCCTCAAAAAGTTAAAAATAGAAGTATCAAGTGATCCAGTAATTCCACTACTAGGGAATTACCCAAAGAATATGAAAACACTAATTTGAAAAGATATATGCACCCTTATGTTTATTGCAGAATTATTTACAATAACCAAACTATGAAAGCAACCCAAGTGTCTGTCAATAGATGAATAAAGAAGAGTGGTATATATACACAATGGAATATTACTCAGCCATAAAAAGAGTGAAATCTTGCCATTTGCAACAACATGGATGGATCTAAAGGGTGTAATGCTAAGTGGAATAAGTCAGTCAGTGAAAGACAAATACCATATGATTTCACTCACATGTGGAATTTAAGAAATAAAAGAAAGGGAAAAAAAAGAAACAAACAAAAAAACCACACTCTTAAATAAAAATTAGTGGTTACCAGAGGGGAGGTGGGTGGGGGGATGAGTGAAATAGGTGAAGGGGATTAAGAGTACACTTTTTGTGATGAGCACTTAGTAATGAATTGTTGAGTCACTCTATTGTATACCTGAAATTAATATAATACTGTATGTTAACCTTACTAGAATTTTAAAAATTAATAATAATAATAATAATAATAATAATAATAAATTTAAAAAGAAAACTGCCATGGCACCTGGGTGGCTCAGTAGGTTAAGTGTCTGACTCTTGGTTTCAGCTCAGCTCTGATCTCAGGGTGGTGAGGTCAGGTTCCTACTTAGTGCAAAGTCTGCTTGTCCCTCTCCCTCCCCCTCTGCCCCTATCCTTGCTCATGCATGCACACATGCAAGCCTGCTCTCTCTCTGTGTCTCTCTCTCTCAAATAAATTAATTAATTAAATTTTTATTTTTTAAAAGGAAACTACTATGAACAACAACAACAAATATACTTTTTGTTTTTCCTCAAGTTCTGCTACTTGGAATTTCAACCTAAGGTAACTCGTACTGAAAGTAATCCTAAGAAGTGGATGCTTGAATGTGGTTCTGGAGTTGATTCACTCACTGGTCAGCTGGTGGTCACTAGTAGTAGGTAGAGTACTGGTAGCTCCTGGCATGCTATAGAGATGAGATTGCTAAGACTTTCACTTGTAGTGAATTTGATAGGCTATAAAGGGAAAGAGCTGCACCAGCTGGTGCACTCTCTCTGTGGTTTGAGAATTGTGGGGTAAGAATAACTATAAATTATAGAGTTGGGAACCTTTACAGAACCTTCATATTAGTTCCTTGATTTGTAGAATAAGAGTTGTTGTAGTAAGAAAGGCAAGTAGAAGCCCCTGAAAATACACCCTCAACTCTCAGCCAAGACTGTAAATCAAAAACAACTTAAATCTCAGGAGAGCAATGGCAGAGTTTAGGATGTAGGGGTGATGGGTCTCACAATATCCCCCATTTAATCCACTATTCTGGCTTAATGGGTGAATCAGAGAGCATGACATTGAGTTACTACAAACTTACCCAAGTAGTCGCTTCATCTGCATCTGCTATATTAGATGTAGTATATTTACTCTAACAGATCACCACAGCCTCTGCTGTATGGTTTGCAGGTATGTCTACATCTATTTATCTTATATCTATCAGAATGAGAATTAGACAGTTTGCCATCATACAGGATGGATAATAGTATACATTCATGGTCTTGCCCCAATGCTATATTAATTCTCTATTAATTCTTTGCCATGAGGGTCCAAAGGGATCCAGGCCATCTGGAATTTCCACAGAACTTCCTTTTGGTTCTCTAAATGGATGACATATTACAGGTCCCCCCTTGCCTTTTTATCTTGAATGGGATTGACACTTACTCCAGATATGGATTTGCCTTTCCTGCCTGTTGTGCCTCAGCTATCACCATTATGTGAAGGTTCATAAAGCATATGATATCCTGGCATAGGGTCACACCTAACATCATCTTTGGAAAGGGACCTTCTTTGTAGTAAAGGAAGTATGGCAATAGGCATACGATTTTACATCACATATGTGCCCCATCCAGAAACTGTCAGCCTGAAAGAACAGTGCAATAGCATCTTGAAGGTACAGCCAAAGCACAAGCTTGGTGATACCTTGCAAAGGACAGGGCACTATCCTTCACGATGCAGAGTATAGCTTAAACCATCATCCACTATATGGCTGTGTCCGCATTCAGTAGATTACATGGGTCCAACGGGATCCAACAAATAAAAGTCAGAATGGTCCCACCATTACTTCCTGTGACTCTTTGAAGAAATTACGTTTCTTATTCTCACAATTTTAGGCTTTGTGGTTCTAAAGGTCCTGGTTCCCAGAAGGGGATGTTTCTACCAAAGAACATAGTAAGAAAACAACTAAATTTAAAGCTATGGCTGTTATAAATGAGCCATCAAAGAAAGGAGTTACCATATTGTTAGGGTTGCTTGATCCTTATCAACACAAGAAGATGATATATTTGACACATCTACTAGAGTGTCCCTTGGTTACCTTATACCCAGAAGTACAGCACCCACAGCCCAATAATAGTAGGGTAACCTAGAGGTAACCTGAATGAGATGAGAGTCTGCCTCAGCCTAACTGGAAAGCCACCTGGACCAACCTAGGTGATAACTGGAGCGGAGGGGAATCTGGAGTGTGTGGTGATGAAGGGAGATGATAAACATCAGTTACAAACTTGAGACCAACTGCAACAGTGAGAAGCTACATTTGGTCCACTAATCTTTCTCCTGTTAGTTTTTCCCAGAAACTGTGATCAACCAAAAACCTGGTAAGAAGGAATTAGAGCTAAGTGGGTACAAGGAGTGGATTGCAGTGGATGCTGTTTTTTGTCCGATATCCTTAACCAGGTCAATGCACTAATTCCTAGGCTGCTGGGAATTTTGAGTTCTAAAGGCCCACAACTGCCTCCTTTTCTAGAGAATTGACCTTGGCCAAGCACAAGTCCCCTTGCCTGGGAACTTATCTCCCCTAGGGTGGATAGCCCATTCCAATAACTGAGTGACTTGGAGATACTGACTGTGGACACTCATGCTTTAAGGTGAGATGAGCTCTGTGGGCAATCTGAGCTCCATCACTTCCTATGGGATCAGGAGAAGCTGAACTTATTCTTCCTGCCTTAACTTGCCTTTTCCTTCCCTTCTTCTGAGACTACTCCCTCAACAAATCACTTACCCAAGAATCCCCATATCAGGCTGTGCTTCTAGGGGACCTGTCTTGAGAACTGCACATTTCCTAGGATCAGAACAGCTATTAAGTTGCAGAGTCACTATTATTTTAAATATATAAATATAAATATTTATTTAATATAATTTAACATTTTATATATTAAATATATAAATAAATTATATTTATTATAAATATAATTATAAATATATATTTACATTATATAAATACATAATATAATTATATATATAATTATAAAATATAAATTTATAAATTTATGATTCTAAATTATAATTATAAATTTATATACTATATAATATAAATATAAATTTATAAATAATATAAATAGTAATATATAATATAAATTATATAATATAATTATATGTAGTATATATAATTACAAAATATAAATTTATATAACATATAATATAAATATAAATTTATATAATTCTAAATTATTAATTATAAATTATTATTATATGCTTAATTATAATTTATATTATACTATAAATATAAATTTACATAATTATAATACAAAATAAATATATAATATGATATAATTTAATATATAATATAATTTAATATAAATATAAATATTTATTTTCATATATATATAATTTTTTCATCTCCAAAGACTTTCCTCTTTCACTAAGTCACATTCACTCTGGTATGCTATCCACCACCATTCGCTAACCCTCCATCACTGATTTAATTTTTTTTATTGAGCAGCTGTTACAGAATGTAATACTGTTTTAAGAGTGTTTGAGGGGCATCTGGGTGGCTCACTCAGTTAAGCATCCAACTCTTGACTTGGGCTCAGGTCATGATCTCAGTGTCGTGAGATCAAGCCCTGCATCGGGCTCCGTGCTGGATGTGGAGCCTGCTTGAGATTCTCTCTCTCCCTCTGCCCCTCCCCAAACCCTGTCCCTCTCAAAAAAAAAAAAAAAAAAGAGTATTTGAGATGCGGCTTGCTTCTTCAACAGAAGCAATTACTTGAAATAACTAGTTCACAGAGATTGGATGAAGAATGTGAGTAAGTGTCAGAGAGATAACAGAAACGATAAGGCAGTTCTGTGCAATTTTATCATTCCTAGGCCCACTGTAACAGGTTCCAAATGTGCAGTTAGAACTGGGCTGCTCCACATCTTACCCCAGTCTGCTCCTAAGATATTTCAAAACTTCATAACTCTCCTCATGCCACCCAGCCCATCCCCTCCCCTCTGCATAGGACCCTGATTCCTAACAAATAAAGAAAATAAATCCTCTCATGAATGAAAAAACTTCTTCAATTCCTCCTGTTCTCCCACCCTCAGTAAAATTTCTGCATTCCTTCTCTAGTCTCTCAGACTTTTCTTTTTCACCTCAAATAACCTCCCCAGTTAGATTTTATCTGATCTTTAACTTATTCCATCAAATTATTTTCTCCTTTAACTCCTGCCTTTGCTCTCCCATTTGTTTCTGACTCTCAGTATATAAAGATACTTAATTTGTTCCCAAATTAAAAATGAATTTACCTTTCTACTAACAGTGAACATTTAGTCTGTTTCCTTTTAGGGATCTATTATGAATAGTGCTGCTATGAACTCTCTTGTTGATATATTGCTACATATACCTGTACACAATGCATCAGACTCATCTAGAGGGCTTGTTAAAACATTGATGGCTGGACCCCATCCCCAGTAGATCAGTAGGTTCAATAGGCCTGGGGTAGTGCCCAAGAATTTTCATTTCTAAATGTTCCTAGATGATGCTAATACTGCTGATCCAAGGACTCTACTTTGAGAATCACTTCTCTCGGGAATATATCCAGGAGGGGAACTGCTTGGACATAGGGTATAGAATATCTTCAATTTTGATAATCCCAAATTGCTTTTCTAAAGTGGTTGTACTACATCGCCACCAAAAGTTAGAATTCCTCACCAATACTTGGCATTCTGAAACTTAAAAGTTTGCTAATATGGTAGGTGTGCAGTGACATCTCATTGGCTTAATCAGCCTTTCTCTGTTTATTCAACTTTTCAATATTTACTAGCCATTTGGATAATCTCTGTTGTGCAATGCACAATCACGTCATTTTTCTGTTTTTCTATTAGATTTTGCCTGTTTTAAATAATCAAATTTAAAGAGTTCTTTATACATTTGGAAACAAGTTTTTTGTTGGTGGTGGTGGTGGTGGTGTAGATTACATAGACTGTGAATGTCTTCTCTCAGTCTATGGCTTGTATTTTTATTCTCTTAATGGTATTTTTAGAACAAAAGTGTTTCATTTTTATGTAGTTAAATGCACTAATCTTGACTCTTTTTTTGAGTACATGATTGCTCAGTTTAATTCAACTGTTATAGCCAAGTCCACTTTATAAAAATAACAGAATGTTTCTATCAAAATTGAATTTTTTCTTTTTTTTTTAGCATGCAACTTTCTTTTTTTAATTTAAATTCAAGTAGCCAATATATAGTACATCATTAGTCTCAGATGTAGTGTTCAATGATTCATTAGTTGCGTATAACACCCAGTGCTCATCACATCATGTGCCCTCCCAGTTACCCCATCCCCCCACCCACCTCCCTTTCCACAACCCTCAGTTTGTTTCCCAGAGTCAAGAGTCTCTCACGGTTTGTCTCCCTCTCTGACTTCTTCCCATTCAGTTTTCCCTACCTTCCCCTATGATCCTCTGTGCTATTTCTTGTATTCCACATATGAGTGAACCATATGATAATTGGCTATTGTGGACATTGCTGCTCTGAATATTGGGGTGCACGTGCCCCTTCTTTTCACTACATCTGTATATTTGGGGTAAATACCCAGTAGTGCAATTGCTGGGTCATAGAGTAGCTCTATTTTCAACTTCTTTAGGAACCACCATACTGTTTTCCAGAATGGCTGTACCAGCTTGCATTCCCACCAATGGTGTAAGAGGGTTCCCCTTTCTCCACATCCTCGCCAACATTTCTTGTTCCCTGTCTTGTTAATTTTAGCCATTTTAAGTGGTGTAAGGTGGTATCTCATTGTGGTTTTGATTTGTATTTCCCTAATGGCAAGTGATGTGGAGCATTTTTTCATGTGTCTGTTGGCTATTTGGTGTCTTCTTTGGAGAAGTATCTGTTCATGTCTTCTGTCCATTTCTTGACTAGATTATTTATATTTTGGGTGTTGACTTTGGTAAGTTCTTTATAGATCTTGGATACCAGCCCTTTATCTGTTATGTCCTTTGCAAATACTTCTCCCATTCTGTAGAATGCCTTTTAGTTTTGTTGACTGTTTCCTTTGCCGTGCAGAAATTTTTATCTTGATGAAGTCCCAATAGTTCATTTTTGCTTTTGTTTCCCTTGCCTTTAGAGACATGTCTTGCAAGAAGTTGCTGTGGCCGAAGTCGAAGAGATTACTGCCTGTGTTCTCCTCTAGGATTTTGGTAGATTCTTGTCTCACATTTAGGTCTTTCATCCATTTTGAGTTTACCTTTGTGTATGGTGTAAGAGAATGGTCCAGTTTCATTCTTCTGCATGTGGCTGTCCAATTTTTCCAGCACCATTTAGGGAAGAGATTTTTTTCACTGGATTTTCTTTCCTGCTTTGTCGAAGATTAGTTGACCATAGAATTGAGGGTCCATTTCTGGGCTCTCTACTCTGTTCCATTGATCTATGTTTCTGTTTTTGTGCAAGTACCATGCTGTCTTGATGATCACAGCTTTGTAATATAGCTTGAAGTCAGGCATTGTCATGTCCCCAGCTTTGGTTTTCTTTTTCAACATTCCCCTGGCTAGGATTGTTTGTTCCAGCTCTGTGAAAAATGTCGATGGTATTTTGGTAGGGATTGCATTGAATGTGTAGATTGCTCTGGCAGCATAGACATTTTAACAATGTTTATTCTTTCAATCCATGAGCATGCAATGTTTTTCCATCTCTTTGTGTCTTCCTCAATTTCTTTCATAAGTGTTCTGTAGTTTCTGGCATACAGATCCTTTACCTCTTTGGTTAGGTTTATTTCTAGGTATCTTATGGTGTTTTGTGCAATTGTCAATGGGATCGATTCCTTAATTTCTCTTTCTTCAGTCACATTGTTAGTGTATAGAAATGCAACTGATTTCTGTGCATTGATTTTGTACCCTGCCATGTTGCTGAATTACTGTATGAGTTCTATCAAAATTTATTTTGATGTGAGTACGGGTTTGCTGCTTTGTTTTTGATACAGCTTTAGTAAAAAACTTGCACCAAATGCACTTTTTAAAAAAGTTTTAAGGCTTAATAAAAATTCAGAGACTAGTAATTTCTCAATGTAAATTAGATGTTGAGAAAAGGATGCTAAGATCTTTTCAATCTTCCAAAGGCAGGTAGTCCCCAATGTATAGAACATTTTCCAAATACAAATGCCCTCCTGTCAGACTCATGTGTGCAGAAACTCCTCTTGTGCTTCTCTTGGTTACCAGACTGCCCAGGCATACTGAACCCACTCCTTCAGCCTCAGGGGGCAAAAGAAATGGGGAAAAGATGGGGAGAAAGGAAATGAGAGAATTCTATCACTGCTGCTCAGAAGCTCTTGTTATAGTTCATGTTTTCCTCATTCCCCAAAGCTTCTATTCCTATCTCTGGTTTTCCCCAACTCCAACACAATTATCCTTGTCAGTGGACAGAACTAGAGAGTTTTCCTCCCTTTTGGTTCATGGTGGGTTTTTTTTGGGGGGGGGGGGATTAGGGAGGGACCACAAGAGCCAGCACTACAATCTCAAGCTTCTTCTTGGCAATCCAATTTGGAATTCACAAATTATTTTTTTATATAGTAAAAACACATAATTATAAATGGTAGTTCATTTCTACCATTACAACATTTTGTTGTAAGTTAAACAAGTTAGTGTGTTTGGGCTTAAAAAGTTAAACCACCATATAGGACATTTTTTAATGGGAAAAATGCTCTGAAATCTAAACAACTTTCTTATAATGGCTTTTGAACCTCAAACCATTTAAAGGATGGAGACAGGAAGTACTTAATAGAGTCAGTCACATGGAATGAGTACATCGGATGAGTGTTTGTTGGCTCCAAAGTCAGCAAGGCAACTGAAAGGGGATAACTGTCTTGGACTCTTTTCTAGAGGAGCTGCTCCTGGCAGCTTTCAGGTCTGATTGGGGGTCTTTTCCTTCACATAAGAAAACATGATCCTTGGATTTGTTTGGTGTGCCAAGGGTGAAGTGACAGTGATTGAGGACACAGAAACATCACTGGTCTTCCCACCAGATGGGTTCAGACACCACTGATTTGTCAAAAGTACCACTTCTCCTTCCAGGAGGTTTTGTCCTTTTAGGTATGTCCTGAGGTTCTTCAATTGGTCCAAAAATATTAGATACTTTTCTGTTGGGCCTGTTTGAAGGAAGAGCTTCCTCTGGACTTACCAAATGATTGCTCAATTCTCCTCCTGGAGGCTTCATGACCCTGGAGCTAGCCAGCCACTCTTTCTAGCCCTTGAATATGTTGCCTTCTGCTGAAGGCAACTCCCTCGGCCCTCCTAATCTTAACTTTTATGGTTAGTGCATTTTGTGTCTCATTTAAGAAATCCTTCTCTACCCCAAAGTCATGAAGATATTCTCCTATATTAATCACTGAATAACTTTATAATTGGCGTTGTATTAGATCTCATATGCACTTGGAATTGACTATTGTGTATAGTGTAAATTAGGAGTCCAATTTCATTTTTTTCTTACATAGTGCACAGTTGTACTATCACTATTTTTTTCTCATTTTTTAATTTAAATTCAATTAGCCAACATATAACACATCGTTAGTTTTTGATGTAAAGTTCAATGATTCATTAGTTGCATATAACACCCATCACACGCCCTCTTTAACGCCCATCACCCAGTTACCCCAGCCCCCCCACATACCTCCCTTTCCACAACCCTCAGTTTGTTTCCCAGAGTCAAGAGTCTCTCATGGTTTGTCTCCCTCTCTGATTTCTTCCCATTCAGTTTTCCCTTTCTGTTCCTATGATCCTCTGCCCTATCCCTTATATTCCATATGAGTGAAACCATATGATACTATTATTAAAAATACTGTCTTTTCTCCCACCTCCCTGCAATATATCTCTGTCATATATCAAGTATCCATTTGTGCGGGACCATCTTATTTTCTTCTTACTGAAATATAGAAACACTGTTACTTTTTTATATTGATTTTGTATCCATCAACTTCCCTTAACTGCATTAATGGGTTTCATATGTTCAATTTACTTTTAAGCATTTCAAAGGTCTGACCAAGCAAGCACATCTCCTAGTAAGAAAAATATTCCAAAGCATCTCAAAGGCTCTAATAAATCTAAATTTAACTTATATATTTGGTAAAGCCATTTCTCTTAAATATTAGAATACCACTTACAAACTTGGTCACATTATTTTTTTAATTTGAAATTATAAGTCAATTACACATTTTAAATAAATAGAATCACAACATTAATCTGTCAGTCTAAAATGCCAAAGTTCTTTAAGTATTACATTTTAACTACATAAACAGGCTATTCCTCAATCTAACATATTAATTCTAATAATATGATTTAATTTATCATCCTTGTATTATAAATCTTCCTCTGATTGCAAAGTCACTCACCAGGGCGCCTGGGTGGCTCAGTTGGTTAAGCGACTGCCTTCGGCTCAGGTCGTGATCCAGGGTCCTGGGATCAAGCCCCACGTCAGGCTCCCTGCTCAGCAGAGAGCCTGCTTCTCCCTCTCCCTCTGCCTGCTGCTCTGCCTACTTGTGCTCTCTATCTCTCTGTCAAATAAAATCTTAAAAAAAAAAAAAGAAAAGTCACTCACCTTCTAAATGAAGCAGCTTTAACATTGCAGGCGATAAGAAGCTTCATTTCAGGAGAACTGAGGTTACCCCCTGGAACAAGTCATTGTTACTAAGTATACCATTTATGATGGTAAGATTACTTGCCAGCAAGGAATTTGAGACTGGATGGGGACCTGGAGGAAGTTTAAGTACAGGATAATCTACAAGTTGCACCCAAGTCCTTCTAAAAATCATCTCTAAGTTACATGGCCTCCAAGCCCAAACTCTTCAGGTGGCATTTCTCAACCTGCCTCTCTGAGTTCACAAAGTAAACGTGCCAGCGAATAGACAGCCATTCCTTGGGCACACTGCAGCAAGAGGTGTGCACATCAGCAGCCAGGTCAGCCTTGGGGAGGACAGACTCAGGGAAAAAGCCTGCACAGGTCCTGGAAGGGAGCTTGGGGCCATTTGTACTTGGAATTTGTGTTTCAAAGCTTAGTCTGTGTGTGCTTGAGTCAGGGATTGGGGGAGTGGGAGCATGGATGAGTATGTTTCCTTGACCCACGGACGTTTCTGTTGTTGGGAGGGTGTAGCTAGGGGAAAGCCAAACAAGACCCTCTGCAGTGAGGGGGCCCAGGGCAAGGCCCACTCTTTTCTTCGTCTCAGGACAGAACTGCACTAAAACTCGGACAGAACTGCAGGTGCTTTTCTGACCTTTTTAAGTAAAGCCATTAAGCAAAATACAAAGATTATCCTAGCAAATCAAGGGACAGAAACACAGAAATGAAAAGGTATGCCAGGGGTGCCTGGCTGGCTCAGTCAGTCAGTGGAGCACGTGACTCTTGATCTCAGGGTTGTGGTTTTGAGCCCCATGTTGGGTGTGGAGATTACTTAAAAATAAAAAAAATCTTAAAAAAAAAAAAAAAGTATGCCAGCAGCATTTAGCTATCTTGAGGGCTCCAAAGAAGGGACTTTTTATTTTTATATCTACAGAACAAATCAGTTCCTCAAACAACTAAAGCATTTAACTTACTGAAACGTATGATTAGAGCAGTTCTTGGTGGCCATAATGTTAAAATTTAAAGGATGTAAGACAAGAGAGACTTAGAGGCAGATAACTACTTGGAAGAGGAGAGACTTGAAACTGCATTTGCAGAGTGGTTTATGTAAACTGAAGAAAAAGTGAGAAAAAACGGGTGGGCAAATCATACCACTGGTCCTTTGCCATGGCTGCGTGTGTTAATCTGTCCCACCCCCAGATTCCTTTTTGGCCTTAAGCTACTATAACCAAATTAACAGCATTAAAAATTTGAGGCTTGCTTTTATGTCATTTTCTTATTTATTTTTTTTAAGATTTTATTTATTTGACAGAGAGAGAGAAAGCGCACAAGCAGGGGGAGCTGCAGGCAGCGGGAGAGGGAGAAGCAGGCTCCCCACTGAGCAGGGAACCTGTTGCAGGGCTCGATGTGGGGCTCGATGTGGGGCTCGATGTGGGGACTCGATCCCAGGACCCTGGGATCATGACCTGAGCTGAAGGCAGACGCTTAAGCGGCTGAGCCACCCAGGTGCCCTTTTATGTCATTTTCTTTTGGGGCCATATTAACACAGATCCTTTGGGATTTCTAAGGAAACACTCATAGGTGACATATGAAGGAGATACACTACAAATGAGGAAAATCACAAAAATTCACACAGAGATTTTGAAACATGGTCTGTTTGATGCATGGAAGTAAGTGCAACTTGTGGAAAGTGAAAGAAATCATACTTTGAAAAGGATGTCATCAGTTCTCTTTTATACATACCTATTCTAAAAAATCAAAATGAAACAATTTCCCTGTGTTGATTTAAAACCAAGAGGCATTGGGGTGCCTGGCTGGCTCAGTCAGTAGAGCTGCGACTCTTCATCTCAGGGTTGTGAGTTCTAGCCCCACATTGGGAAAGGAGCCTACTTAAAACAAAACAATAGAACCAAGAGGCATTAAATCTTCCCTAGGAACTGGACAAATCTTACACTTGCTCAAATTCAAATCAAAGGAAAGTCTAAACTCAGCTCCTTTCTTCCAGTTTCACCTGCAACTTTTACTCTAGGTAGACTGTAATGAACCACATTTAATTGGGTACTTGAAATGTTGCGTAGAAAGTCAGTCCTATCCATCTCACTTCTTGTTCTTAGATTCCATACTCTAATTTCTGATTACTGATGTTCAAGCACCTGGCTCAGCTAATGAAAAATTGTTCCTCATGGTCCTTTTTGATAACTCATTGAAGCAACTCTATAATAGTTAAAATTTAGGATAGTCACAATTTTGTAAAGCCTTATCATAGGTCTTTTTTTCTCCCTTTAACTCCATAGAAAAAATTGTTCCCCTCCAATCCACATCTCTTAAGCTTAGGGTTAAGAATGGTGGCAACTTTGTGGTGGCTAATCCCAACTCCTGGGGGATGCTGTGAGATTTTGGGTATCTCCCTGACTAATCCAGCATGAGAACAGTATTCTAATTCAACAAGTATTTATGGAGTGCCAGCAATGGGTAAACCATATGCTAATATAATGGAGAAAAAAGTTACGTATTTCAAAAGACCTTACATTTAAGTGAGATATGTCATATGTATCCAGATTACACCATAATTTATGTAATTATTCCTTTATTGTTGGCAGTAAAGTTGTTTTCAATCCTTTGCTTTCACTGAAGACATTGTCATAAACATTCATTCATTAATTTATTCAATAAATATTAATATAATACCTGATATGCCAATCATTATTCTTAGTGCTGCAGGATTTCATATCACTGCAATGAATAGAAAATGTATACAATACTTCAAAGTTCCTTTGTGAAACTTCTCCAGAGAAATTTTTGTTCAAAAATTACACCAGCCTGTGTTTTAATGTAATCACTAAAGATCAGAGAGGGACAGCCTATTAAATTTCAAATGAAGAATGCATGTCTGCGGCAATCATATTTTCCCCAGGAGCAATTATAAAAATGATACAGAACACTTTATTCTTTCAAAACATATGCCCAATTAGAGGGGAAACCCTTCAAAAATCGAGTTCTAGATCTGCTCAGATATATGAAACCCAGGATATCCAGGAAAGAAAAGCTGAAGCTAAAGACATTTTTAATCACAGGAACATAAGATCATGTCTAGCAAACTTTTTTTTAAAATTTCCCTAAATTCTGTATCACCTAAATTCCACATCACTCTTTAATCCAACTAAATATAAAACCCCAAAGTAAAATTTGCATGACAAGAAGAGGACTGCTTGCTTTCCTCCTAAATTATCAGAGTTTTCGTGCCTTTAAAAATACAGCAGACCGAAGTTTTGTCTTCAGCAGCTCCGCCGCATGGACCGTTCCTGCTTACTGTGGTTGAGAAACTCCAGGTGCCTCCTTATAAAATGTTCTCAACCACCAGGCTATTTGTTGGTGTTAAATACTGTTTTGGCGTCCCCTAGTGTGAAACATGGTATCAACACCTGTACATGTTGAAAATCATATTTTAAAACTTGCTTACAGACAAAAAATGATACCTGAAATAATTTTCCACCAAAGGAAATGTGACTTTAGTTTATGTCCATTTGAAGTTCATATTTTTCTGCAATAATAATAAAATGTAAATATAATTTCTGGATACAGAAGACATTTGACAGTAAGAGGGTAGTTACTTAGAGTACGATACATCTATACAATGAAATATTTTACAGCTATAAAACAAGACTGAAAAAAAGAGAATGAGGAAGCTCTTCATGTACTCCTCTGGGATGATCTCCATGATATGTCGAAGAAAATAAAACAAAAAACAAAAGATTCATTTGAGCACTTTGCTACCATCTACATTTTAAAAGGAGTAAAATGTCATATATATTTGTGTTTGCCTATATACATCCACCAAAAAAGTCTCTGGAAGGATACACAAGATACACATAACCATGGTTACTTACTGAGGATGGGGGTGGGAAATGGACAGATGTTAGAAACTGCATTCCTCTGTATACTTCTTTTGTTTTTGAATGACACCTTGACTATTCAAAATATTAAATGACTTTTGGGACACCTGGGTGTTTCAGTCAGCTGAGCATCCTGCTCTTGATCTCAGCTCAGTCATGAATTCAAGCCCGACGTTGGGCTTCACGCTGCGCATAGAGCCTACTTAAAAAAAAAAAAAAAAGAACAACCACAAAATATGAAACGACTTTTAAAAAATTTGAAGCCATCAGCACAAGAACAAGAATAATGAAAAAAGAAAATGTTACCTTGCATTTCCAGACTTAAAAAATAGACAAGACAAAATATAATTTTCTGTCTAAAATATATTTTTTTCTTTTCCTTTTTTCCATAAGCTTGTAAATTCAGTTAAAAATTCTAAACTATTCATAAGTCTAGCAAAATTTCACAATCACTCTTAAGAGGACTTTGGATAAAATTTAGTTCCACTCCAAATTTTTACTCTAAAACATTTTAAACCACACTTATTAATGTAATATGTTGCACTTTCCTTGTAAGTATTGCAATTGTCTTACAAATAAAGCTTTTTCATGTACTTAAACAAACTGTGTTCACAAATCTAATTTTTTTTAAAAAGATTTTATTTATTTATTTGACAGAGACAGAGACAGTGAGAGCAGGAACACAAGCAGGGGGAGCGGGGAGAGGGAGAAGCAGGCTTCCCGCTGAGCAGGGAGCCCGATGTGGGGCTCGATCCCAGGACTCTGGGATCATGACCTGCGCCGAAGGCAGCTGCTTAACGACTGAGCCACCCAGGCGCCCCACAAATCTAATTAATTAAATTTACAAATATGTAAAAAGACACAAGTTTTCTTATATATTCTTCATTACTGTATAAAACCATTACCACTGAATTGTGTCCCCCCAAAATTCATGATGAGGTCTTAACTCCCAGTAACTCAATGTGGTTTGCATTTGAATGGAGGGCTGTTAGGTAAAATGAGGTCATATGAATGGACCTTAATACAATATGATTGACCTTTTTATAAGAAGAGGAGATTAGGACACAGGCATACAGAGGGACACAGAGGGAAGATGGCCATCAGCAAATCAAGGAGAGAAGCCTCAGAATGAAACCAACTCTGCCATCACTTTGATCTTGGACTTCTAGCCTCCAGAACTATGAGGGAATAAATTTCTATTGTTTAAGGCACCCAGTCTGTGGTACTCTGTTTGGGCAGCCCCAGCAAACTAATACACCTTAGCTCTTAATTACTACATGTAAATGTATTTTCCATCTAGTTCTAAAGGCCTTTGAATTTGAGGAATTCTCTCACATCCTTAGAATAATTCTTAATGATATGGAATTATTAATTTCCCTGATTTGACTACATAATCACAACTTCCATGAGGATTTTACTGACAACTCTAAATTCATGTGGAAGGGCAAAGGATCAAGAATTGTTGGGACGCCTGGGTGGCACAGTCGGTTAAGCATCTGCCTTCAGCTTAGATCATGATCCCAGGGTCCTGGGGTCAAGCCCTCATCATCAGCAGGGAGCCTGCTTCTCCCTCTCCTGCTCCTCCTGCTTGTGCTCTCTCTCTCTGTCAAATAAATAAATAGAATCTTAAAAAAAAAAAAAAAAAAAAAGAATTGTAAAGATATTTCTAAAAGAGGGAAATTGTATGTATGGGCTCTCACCCTGTCAGATATCAAGACTTATTATAAAGGTATAATAATTAACATCTTAACAAAGTTTTTTAAATAATAATTAACATCTTGTGTTACCAATGCATGTATAGACAAAGAGACTAATGGAACAGAATACCCAGAAACAGATCTATGCATATACAATAAAAGCATTAAAGATGAGTAGGGAAAGGTTGTACCATTTAATGAATGATCCTTGTCACCGGGGACTAGTCAGCCAAATAGGAAAATGTTTGAAAATTAGATCCTTAAAGCCAAACAAATCAAAACAAGAACTTCCAAGTAGATTAAATTTCTAAATATAAAAAGTCAAAATTATAAAACTTTTAGAACAAAGTAAAGGAAACTATTTTTTATGGCCCTAGGGTAAAAAAAGAGTTATGCTTGATTTCGTTTTTTTAATCCAATTGCAAAAAGCACCAACCATAAAGGAAGGCTGATACATCTCACTACTTTAAATTTAATTTCTGTACAAGATACCATAGAGAAAGTTAAAGATGTATCACAAACTGGAAAAAAAATACTTTCATTGCATATAACTAGCAAGCCTGGTATTCTGAATATATAAAGATCTCCTAAAAAATTAGTAAGAAAAAGACAAACATCCCAATTTAAAAATTGTCAAAGAATATGAATATGCAATTCACCAAGCAGAAATATAATAGGCCAATAAACTCATAAAAAAAACATGCCCAGAGGTGCCTGGGTGGCTCAGTCAGTTAAGCAGCTGCCTTCAGCTCAAGTCATGATCCCAGGGTCCTCGATCAAGCCCCATGTCGGGCTCCTTGCTCAGTGAGGAGTCTGCTTTCCCTCTGCCACCCCACCCCCATGCTCTCTCTCTCTCTCAAATAACTAAATAAAATCTTTTAAAATAAATAAATAAAAATTAAAAACATGGCAAGTCTTTCTAGTAAGCAGGGATCGCAAATTAAAGACACAGTGAAGTTCTATTCCACCCATTGAATTAGAAAAAAATTTTAAATGTCTGAGGACATAAAGTTTTGGGAGGGATGTGGATCAAAAAGAATTCTCATTCTCTTGCTGGGAAAGCCAATTAGTATAACCAGTTTGGAGAGCAATTTTGCAATAACTAGCAAAGCTTGAGGATACTCATTCCTATGTCTCAACAAATTTTTACCTATATATATGCCCTAAAGAAACTCCTTCATGTGTATAAGAATATATATGCAAGAGTATTTATTGCAGCATTGTTTCTTATGGCAAAGCTGTGAAATTAAATGTTCATTATTGAGATAATGGACATATTATGGTATATTAATTCAACAGCATACTACACAACAGGAAAAATGAACTAAAACTACATATATCAACATGGATTCTGATGAGGAAAAATACTCACAGGGTGTCATTTTTGTTTTTTTTAAAGGTTTATTTATTTGACACATGGGGTGGGGGGAGCACAAGCAGGGGGAGCGGCAGCGAGAGAAGGAGAAGCAGGCTCCCTGCTGAATACTTCACGACTGAGCCAACCAGTCGCCCCCCCCCAGGGTGTCATTATGTAAAGCTTCAAAACATGCGTAACAATAACCTCTTGGATACACAAACTTTCAGCAATCAAAAACAAAAACAAAAAACCCAACCAGACTCGGGAATGATTAACTCTAATTTCAAGCTGGTTTCCTGAAGTAAATAGATTAGGGAGGGGAACACAGAGAACTTCATTTGTATAGTTTTATTCGTTTGAAAACCAAAACCAAAACAAACATAACAAAGTTGGAAACAAGTGGCAAAATTGCAAGCTTTGATATATCTGGATGGTGAATCCAGGTATGTCTTGTAATAGTATCTACATTTTAGGGATGAAATGTTTGTTATAACATGGTTTAAACCAAAGAATAAGACTTTTGTTTTGTTTTTTTGTTTTTGGTACAGGCATTTGATCCCATAAGGAATATTTTTTTTTTGTCATTTTCTTTCCTTTAAATCTTTTTTAAAAAAATAAAAATTGTTTTAGGTGTGCAACACGATTTATGTACATATTGAAATGATTACTACAGTCAAGCTAATTAATAAATCCCTCTCCTCACAGTTACCTTTGTGTGTGTGTGTGGTCAGAGCACCTGAAATCTGCTCTCGGCAAATTTCTAATACTCAGCACAATAGATCTCCAGACTTACTCAATCTGTACATAACTGCAACTTTGTATCAGAATAAAACTATTTTAAAGTTATCTTTCTCCCAGTAACGAGTTCCTTCTATTTGGCTGCCAGACAGTTGTTCACCCATTCATCAAATTTTTTTGAGAATACAAACTCTGCTGGGCCACGAGGATATCATAAAAAGATATCATAAAGGAAGCATATGATAATAATATCAAAAAAGTATCAATTATTTTTCTCAAGTAGTTTGAATTCACACGAGGAAGTTTTTAAACCAGAAAGTAGGGTATAAAGCGATAATAATGAAGAAATGTACAAGAAGCAAAAAAGGAAGAGAATTTACATCTGTCTGGTGTGGCCAAAGCCGATCTCAAGGAGATGCTTTTGAGCTGACTTAAAGAGAGAAGCTGTTTGCCAAGGAAACAAAAGCATTCCAGGCGCAGGGAACATCTAGTACAAAGAACCGGAGAGGCGAGCTGCACGGAATGTTGAGAAATACGGGCTGGGGTGTGTAGGGTGGGGCGGGGACTCGGAGGGAGGCTATCAAATTCAGAAGCCGGAGAGGAAGGAGGGGCTGGGTGTGGGAGCCGGAACGTGTCAGAACTGCTAGAGTACTTCGGTCACCAGGCAGGAAACGGCGGCCCTCGAGCGTTGAATAACGTTCACGCTACACAACTTACAAGACACGTAGTTGGGACCAGAACTTGCGTCTGCTGATTTTCAGGGTGATCCATCCCTGGCTGTGAAGGGACTTCCAGTCTGGCACATTCGCTCCGAAATCAAAATTATACCGAGTTCACTTTCACGGTTGCCTGTAGCCCTGTCCTACGTGAGCTTCCCATTTCTTCTCAGCTTTCAACCTCCCAAGGATGCTCCCCGCCTCCCCGACACCACGCTCCATGAGGCCGCCAGCGGGCTCTTAAACCGCGACGACTGGTCCCCAAAGTGGGCGTGCACGAACCCTCGCAGACCACAGGTCCCGGCATGCAAAGCTCCCGGTTAGAAAAAAGACCACTAAGTGAACCATAATGCAACGCTCTACGAGCGGGGAGGGGCACTCTACGGGGGGGAGGCCGACTTGTAGCGTCGCTTAGGCAACTCCAATTCCGTGACAGAATACACTTCCGCTTCCTCCTCTGAGCCCTAGGACCGCGAGTCCACGCAGCTGCGTGGCTGTGACGTCATTCGCCTGCGACTGAGCGGCCCGGAGGTTCCGTACCGTGGGCTTCTCTCCCGCGTGAAAACCTAGGGCGGCTCCTTCTCCGTGGCCTCTGACCTGGGAGCAAAGAGAAAGCGGCGAGATGACGGACCGCTACACCATCCACAGCCAGCTGGAGCACCTGCAGTCCAAGTACATCGGCACGGGCCACGCCGACACCACCAAATGGGAGTGGCTGGTCAACCAGCACCGCGACTCCTACTGCTCCTACATGGGCCACTTCGACCTTCTCAACTACTTCGCCATTGCGGAGAATGAGAGCAAAGCCCGAGTCCGCTTCAACTTGATGGAGAAGATGCTGCAGCCTTGCGGACCGCCAGCCGACAAGCCGGAGGAGAACTGAGACCCCCGTGCTGTCACTGCTGTGCGGGAGCCTCTCCTGAGTTCCCCCCGTTTGCCGTCATTCCCGCGTGTTCCTTCTCCAAGTGGGCCGATTCTCCATTGCCCCTGTTCCTCGTGCCTGCCTTGTACAGAAGTGCTTACCTGGGGGCGTCCCGCCTGACCTGCCTTCCTGTGGACCCTTCGGAACGCAGCGTTGGGAGACCATCGGGACCCCTGAGAACTGAGACGGTGGAGACCTCCTAAAGCCAGCAAGAGAGGGGAGAAGGCACTAGAATGAGACGGGATTTGGAAGCTCCTTTTTGGCTAGTTGATTGTCGTCGTTGCTTTTTCCATAAAGTTTAGAAATTTTTCAGTCTCTTTGGTGTGGACTTCTTGTGTTCGGGTGGAGGGGGTCCAGGGAAGGCTCTGGGATTTGGGTTTCATAGGAGACAGAAGAGGCGGGAGGTGGGGAGTTAAGCACAAGGCCAGCGTTCATTGCCAGACACTTAAATCCGCCTTGCACACTCTCCCAAGACCTTTTTTCAGGCCCATAACGCCTTCTATTGAGGTTTGTGATCACTGAATCCCTCCTTCATTTTCTTCCATTCAAAAAATCTTTGCTAGCATTGTCCACTCCTATGTAAGTTGCATCCTCTCTTAAATCTTGGGACCCTGGACACATCCCTGAAAAATGACAGGCTGCCAAACGAGTTCTTTCATTCATTCAACATTCAACAAATATTTGTTGAGTTCTATATGGCGGGCATTTTGCCACGCTTTTGGAGCTTATGTTATACTTGGGGGCGGGGGAGGCCACACAAATTGTAGGCATAAACAAGCAAGTAGTAGGTGTTGTGCAGGATGGGAGTAGCAGTACGTTTGCAGTACAAGATGCTTCTGATAGACTATTGAGATGGTTACACTTGAGCAAAGACTTTAAGGAAGGGAAGGAAATAGCCATGGGGAAAACTGGGGGAATTGTTTTCCAGGGAGAGGGAACTGCCAGGACAATGGTGCTAATACTGAAATTGTGTCTGGCTTATTGGAGAAACATCAGAGAGGCAAATGTGGCTGGAGAGAGTGAGCAAGGGGAAGAGTAGAGGGATAGGTAATGGTGGAGGAACAGTTAAGAGTAGAGCCTGGTAGCCCAGTGCAAGAACTCGGGACTTTTATCCTGAGGGAAGTAGGGAACCATTGGGAGTAGTGGTTTTATTCAGTAATGTGATCTGACATATTTTAGATCAGTAACTCTCCAACATTTTAGCCTTGGGACTTCATTACATTCTTAAAAATTCTTGAAGACCCCACAGAGTCTGTTATGAGGGTTATAGCTGTTGATATTCATCAGATTAGAAATTAAAACGAAATTTTAAAGTATTTAGTAAATCGTGAAAAGATAACAACAAAACCATTGCATATTAGCAAAAAAACTTCATGAAAAATAACTTATTCCAAAAGCAATTTAGTGAGAAGAATGTTTTGGGGTTTGTTTTTAACAGTTTTGCGGATGTCTTCAATGTCAGGTTTAATAGAAAACAGCTGGACTCTCCTATCTGCTTCTATACTTGAACTATTGTGATATGAAGTTTTGGTTGAAGTTTGAAGGGTCCACTTCACAAAAATAGGTGGTAAGGGAGGAATATATTCTAATAGCCTTTTCAAATAATTGTGGATAATCTTTAATTCTCTAGCAAAATTCCAACAAGTGGTAATTTCTTACAACTTAGTTATAACGTGGACTCTGATCAATGAACTTTCATTCTGCTACATTAGAATTCATTCATCTATCTGGAACTTGGAAAGAATCTTTTACCCAGACATGATTTTGTAACATCATGTCTCCCTCATTTGGAAAGTATTGGCTCCCTGAGTAATAGAGGCCTTCCAGTGTTGACACATCTCATTATACATATCAAAAAATCACACTAATATCACCACTGATCTCATCAGGGAAGTCTTACAGTATTGGGATCCTGGAAAACTCACAGTGATGGTAGGAGTGTTCCACAATTTTAAGTTTTGCTTGATGGCTTCAGTTTGATCACGGGTAGCAAATACTGTTTGGTTTTCCTCAAAGTGACAGGCCTACTTGGTTCATTTTCAAGAAACTGTCTGCCAAATACCCAATTCTGAGTAACTATAGTTTGTCAATCCTTCAGGTACAAATGGTGTTCCTTGAGGGGGGAAAAAAAAAAAAGCCAGTTCAGTTTGCAACTCAAATAATAAGTGCTTTTCCTTAAAACCAAAACTTTGGCAGCAGCAGAAATGCTTTATGCATACTACCAATTTTGTCACACAAAATATTTAAAAACATGTGCCCTCAAGGGCTAAGATTTCATAAAATTACTACTTTTTACTGCATAAAGGACATTTTTAAGTGAAACTGAGTTAACTTTTTGGTTTTGTTTGTTTTTCTTGAGAGTGCCTGCCGGTGGAAAATACAAAGAGCGCTAGTAGTCTGGTGCCACTGTCTTGATTCATGCTAAGTGCTCGTTTACTCTCTGTTGCTTTTGTATCATCTGTACAAACGCGAAAACAGCTAAAAATGGCAAATCTTCATATTATGAAAATAGTGTTAAGTTCACAGATTCCCTGAAATTCCTTTCCCATCATTTTTGCTTGAAAAAACTGATAGATGGTAGATTAAACTACGGCTATTTAGACTTGAGTATTTGGTAGGCATTTTCCCAAGAAATGAATGAAAGAGGACATCACTTCAAGGAAAGCAACTGACCTGCTGTTTCAGAGGATCCTGCTGATCCTTCTGGTTGAGAAGAGACTGAGGTGGTGTAACAGAGAAGAGATTGTAATTGTCAGCAATTAAATAAAAGTATCAACGCTAATGCTTTCTCCCCCCTTATGTTGAAGAGTAGGAGAGATTCAAGCTGTAAATCCTCATCCTTAAAAAACTTAATAAAGGTATACAAAGTGGCATGAGAATGAGTCCCTGTCACTAACCAGAGGCTGTAGCGGTAGACCAAGAGAGATGACAGCCTGCACTGAAGATAGGAAGGGACTGGATACATAACACGGGGTAGCTTGTATAAAGAATCCAATAAGTAATGTGGACAATTAGACCTGCAAGAATTTAAAGGGAAGTTAGTAACTTAGAGAAAGAGTTCATGAGGTAGCTAGGATTTATATTGTTAGGCTGCACAAGGCCAAGTGTTTAGAACAATGCCTGGCACATCGCAAGAGATCAATAAATATTAAGTGTTGAATATGGAAAGACAGAACTTAATCCAGATAATAAATATGCTGAGTCATTCTAATTCATATCCTTAATGCAGTCTTCAACTTTACCAAAATAGGTAATACCAAAGAAAAAAAGACATTTGAAAACATGCTTCCTAAATAGTAATAGCTTTTATGGTGCGCGAAGCATTTTATCTTATGTGCTCTTTGGGAGGTATTACCTTCGTTTTACAGGTGACAAAGTTTCAGGCAAGTAATTTGCCCAAGATTATACAATTACTATGTGGCTAAGCTGGGGTTTGAACCAGGCCTTTCTAGCTCCAAAGAACAGTCTTAAATATACTGTTACCCAAGCAGGTCTAATATATAAAAATCACATTAGAATAAGTTGAAATGAGTTATTGTCTCAGATAAAAAAATGAAAATATAACAAGTTTAGTAGATTATACTGAAGGAGTATCAAACCAATATGAACAGTTCTTATATACTGTATAACATTAGGTAAAAAAAGAAGCTTGAAATGTATTGAATAAAGATAAATGTAATGGGAAAAGGAAAAATAATTTGTATGGGAAAAAATTGATTTAAGGATCCGAAAGTAAGCAAAATATGGTAGAAATAAATTTAATTGAGTCAGTTATTCTTTTTTTGTTCTGGTATAAAATAATATTCGTATCAAACACAGGAGGGCAGCAGATGATGCTCTAATAGAAATACTTTTGGAAAGAGCTCCATACTTGTAGATTTCTGCTAATTGGAGAAAATCAACTCTTTCTGTATTCATTTACACTGATTTTGTCATTAGAAAGCCACACTGAACTATAAAGTGATAGCATGTTTTTTGTTTGATAAATACATAGTGAATACTACAAATCCCTGTATTATGCTTACAAACATGGGACGAGATGTGGACCCTGTCCTTTAAAGGATGCCACTTAGGGAAATAAATACAGCAGCACATAAGTAATGATCGTAGTTGCAAGTGGTAAGTGCTAGCGAAAGATATAGGAAGAAAAGGCTATAAAGTTTACAAGAAGAGATTATTGCAAACAGCCAGTGAGGGAGTGAATGAGGACATTGTTGAGATCTCAAGTCTTGAGTGATAAGGAGGGCCTTGAGTGATAAGTAGGGTGTATACATGTTAAGACAATGGCAAAGCAGGATGAGCCTCTGGAGATAATACCAGCTGTCCCAGCAAGGGGGGCAGAATTCAAACCACTCATTCCCATTTGAAACCTTTCCACTGGGGCACCTGGGTGGCTCAGTTGTTAAGCGTCTGCCTTTGGCTCAGGTCATGATCCCAGGGTCCTGGGACCAAGTCCCACATCAGGCTCCCTGCCCTGTGGGGAGTCTGTTTCTCCCTCTCCCTCTGCCTGCCACTCTGCCTACTTGTGCTCTCTCTATCTCTCAGTCAAATAAATAAAATCTTTAAAAAAATAAAAATAAATAAAAATAAAACCTTTCATTACTTCCATTAACTTCTGGTGGGTTATAAGATTCCCCACCTTCAGGCTCCTGCTTTTTTCATAAGGCTGGAAAAGCAAGTTAAGGTTCAAATCCTAGAGTAACAATGAGGTAACAGCTACTGTTTACTGAGTACTCACTACGTGCCAAACACTTTCATTAGTTATCTCAATCAGTCTTCACACCAACCCTGGGAAGGTTATTATCCCATTATACCTATAAGCAAACAGACGTAGGAAAACTAAATTGTTTGCCTAGTATCACTCAGCTAGTTAAGTGTTAAGGTAGGAACTTACACTCAGATCTGATTTCCAGCATCCAGGCTTTAGAGGGTAGGTCAAGGTTTCCAAAACTATGTTTCACAGAATTCTAATTCCACGAAAAGTTACAGATTGGGGTTGGGGAGGGGGGGATAAAGAGAGGGGACTATCTTGGTCAAATAAGTTTCAGAAATGCCCCTGCAGTTTGGAGATTCACGGTTAGTTTTTAGTTTTGGGTTTTTTTTTTTTTAAAGATTTTATTTATTTATTTGACAGAGAGAGACAGAGAGAGAGAGAGTGCACAAGCAGGAGGCGTGGGAGAGGGAGAAGCAGGCTTCCCGTGGAGCATGGAGCCTGATGCGGGGCTTGATGCGGGGCTCGATCCCAGGACCCTGGGATCATGACCTGAGCTGAAGGCAGACTGAGCCGAAGGCAGAGGCTTAACGACTGAGCCACCCAGGTGCCCCTAGTTTTTAGTTTTTTAAAGTTCTGCATTAACTCATCACTTCCTAAACTTAATTGATCTTCAAGTTTCTTTTCTCAAGAAACACTTACCAAGATGATTTTGAGAAATACTTTTGGGGGCTACTGCTTTTGGCAAGGAAAGAAATTTGAATGGAGTAAATGTATTCAACCCTGGGCTTGAGGGAAATAAATCTAGTGGCAATGTATAGGTGGAGCTCATCCCCGCAGATAACTTCGCTTTCCTTCTTAGACTGTAATTCCCTCACCTTTGTGAGTGAAGCGTTCCTTGTTCTCAGCTCCGATTCTTTTCATCTGAAACTAGCAACTTTAAGATGTTAGAGAGAAAGGAGACTTAAACTGTACAAATTAGTGACAAAACTATTAAGGTTTTTTTCCAGGGCAAGGGCATAAAAAAACGATGTTATTGAGGAATTCGGACATTTTTGTTCACTCATTTTATTCGTTCTGGAAGATGACAAGGGATCAGTAAGTAGTGAATGACCTGGCAGCCGACAGTTAGTTGTATTTCAGAGAGATGATAATTTGTTCTTAACTTAACTGGCTTTTTATCTCACATCCCACATTCCCTTCAGGCTCCCCATTATTTCATTTTCTTAACCTGCAGTACGCACATCACACATACCTGCCCGCTTAATCACTTAGCACAGAAATAGTGAAAACTGGGAAGGGGTGAGGGGTGCGGGCCGGACACCAGGACATGGAAGAATCCATGTCATCTCTCACACAGCACAAATGGTCGGCTACAAATGGCCCTTTGAACCCCTATCTCTTTGATCTGCATGACCTCAGAATCTCTCCTTTTCTCCACTTCCCTCATTTCCTAGCCACCATTGTGAGTTGTTACCTTGTCCCCCAGCCTTCCCTCTTATCATGCTATCCTCCTGCTTTACTGAACCTTATCCTTTCTTCCTTCACGTCTCCCCACAAAAGTGGTGGCTTTTAGAACAGAAATGTTATCCTACCATTGAGAAGGGGGAAACATTGAGAAGGTATATTTAGGGGTTGTGGTACACAGCATCAAAGAGTTTAGGGTGCCCACCTCCTCAGCCTCCCTCTCCTCACCGAGCCCTCGAACTAAGCAGTCCAGAGCCTGAGTCTCTGGTTCTGGTCCACCACTGTCCATTTCAGAATTTTGCCTTTGCAATGAGGATAATATCACAGTCCTATCTCCTTCATCAATTTTGGTATGAGGATCAGGTGATAGGTACTTTTTAGAAAAAAATTGTCTTTTTCTAATTAAAAAAAATAAGAAAAGTACAAAGAATAACATGGATATTCCTTCTACCTCAAATTAACAACTGTTTATATTGTATCAAATGTTCTTTTCTCTTAATTATTTTTAAGATAATTCTACAAATAACGTATGTATATGTAGCCCTTCTAAAAAATAAAAAGAAGCATTACAGATAAGACTGTTTCCTTCGACCACTCCTACCCTAGTTTTTCCTCTCTCCATATGTGCATCCCATCCCTACCACCAAAATAATAACTTCTGTGAGTATATGCATTAGACCAAACATATATCTCTATCATCTATCTATCATCTATCTATCTATCTATCTATCTATCTATCTATCTATCTATCTATCTATCTATCATCTATCAAAGTGTTTAGTGTTTTTTAAAAAATATACCAATGAAAAGATTTGGCAATTCCTCAAAAAGCTAAACGTAATTACATATGATCCAGCAATTCCATTTCTAGGTATATACCCAGAAGAACTGAAAGCAAGGACTCAAACAGATATTTGTACACCAATTTTGATGCATCATTATCAGAACAGCCAAAAGGTAAAAACAATCTAAGTGTCCATCAACAGAATGAATGAACAAAATATGGTTTGTAGTATATATGATGGAATATCATTCAACCATAAAAAGTAATGAAGTTCTGGTACATGCTACAACATAGATGAATCTTGAAGACATTATACTAAATGAAATAAGCAAGACACAAAAAGACAAATATTGTATGATTCCATTTATTCGAGGTATCTAGAATAGGTAAATTCATAGACTGGAAGTTGATTAGTGATTACCAGAGGTTGTGGGGAGGCACAAGGGTGAGTTATTGTTTAATAGTTACAGAATTTTTGTTTCGGGTAATGAAACAGTTTTGGAAAACATAGGGGTAATGACTACACAATACTGTGAATGTAATTAATGCCAGTGAATTGTGCACTTAAAAATTATTAAAATGGCAAATTTTATGTTATAGGTATTTTACTGTAATTTTAAAAAGTTAACATCAAAACCATTGAATTGTACACTTTCTTTAAGGTTTATTTATTTATTTTAGAGAGAGAAGGAGAGAGAGCAAGTGCAGGGAGGGGCAGAGGGAAAGAGAAACTTTAGCAGACTCCTCACTGAGCTCAGAACCCCATGCAGGGCTCTATCCCACGACCCTGAAATCACGACCCCAGCTGAAACCAAGCGTCAGACGCCTGACCGACTGTGCCACCCAGGAGCCCCTGAATTGTACACTTTAAATGAGTGAATTGTATGATATGTGAATTACGTCTTGATAAAGTTGTGTCTGTATATTTGCTGTGTGTGTATATATATATATAGTCTTATATTGTACATATAATTCAATGCTTTTTTCACACATTATATATATATATATATTTTTTTTTTAAAGATTTTATTTATTTATTTGCCAGAGGGAGAGAGAGAGGGAGAGTACAAGCAGGGGGAGTGGCAGGCAGAGGGAGAAGCAGACTCCCCGCTGAGCAGGGAGCCCGATGTGGGACTCGATCCCAGGACCCTGGGATCATGACCTGAGCCGAAGGCAGACGCTTAACCATCTGAGCCACCCAGGCGCCCCTCACACATTATATTTTTGAGATCTATCCTGATTGAGAGATATAGATATGTAGTTTTTTTTTTTAATGCTACACGATGGGAATATACCACAATTTATATATCTGTTCCCTAATTAAGGGCTTAGACTGATTCCAACAGTGGAACATCCTCACATACATCCCCTCAGGTGTGGGCAGGGTGTCCTACTCGGGGCACAAATGTGTATCATGTGTTTTGAAAGGTATTATGTAAGTGTAGTTCTCACGTTCAGAACCTTTACTATTAGCCCTTCATTTAATGAATGTTTATTGAACCTGCACCAAGGCAAACAGGGTCACAGCCTTTGTGGATCTCACAGTCTGTGGGGAAGAAGCAACCAATTGGTTAGAATCAGGAGTGACAGACTCTTGGGCATGTTAGTCTCCATGAGACAGCTTCCACTCCACAGTTGTCATCTGCGCCCATCTCAGCTTCTCCCTCTTCCTTCCTCCATGCACCCCCTTTCCCTCCCACTATTTTCATTTGTTATCTAGCCCCCCGCCCACACACACACAGCATTTTAGTCATCCCAACCTCTCAAAAGAGAATTTCTTCTTCTTTTTTTTTTTGTTTGAACTTTAATAGTGAAATATAAGATACATATATCTCTTCAGGGCACCTGGTGACTCAGTTGGTTAAGCGACCAACTCTTGGTTTCGCCTCAGGTCATGATCTCAGGCTGGTGAGAGCCCAGCCATGGGCTCCAATCTCAGCAGGGAGTCTGCTTGAGATTCCCTCTCTCCTTCTCCCTCTGCCCTTTACCCACTCACGTGCACGCTCTCTCTAATGAATAAATAAAATCTTTAAAAAAGAAAAAATAAAATATATCTCAAAATTTTTTATGAAAGTATAATTTTTTTAAAAGATTTTATTTATTTATTTGAGACAGAGAGAATGAGAGAGAGAGAGCACATGAAAGGGGGGAGGGTCAGAGGGAGAAGCAGGCTCCCCGCTGAGCAGGGAGCCCGATGTGGGACTCGATCCAGGGACTCCAGGATCATGACCTGAGCCGAAGGCAGTCGCCCAACCAACTGAGCCACCCAGGCGCCCATGAAAGTATAATTGACATACATTATCTTACTAGTGTCAGGTGTACATCATGGTGATTTGATAGTTTTACACATTACAAAGTGATTCCCGATCTCCACCATCCCCACGATGCATCTAGTTACCATCTGTCACCAAAAGGATTACAATGTTATAGAATATATTCCCTATGTCAAGAGCCCTTCTTTTACCCTTCCCTACTCCATCCCATCTTGTAAAAAAAAAAAAAAAAAAGAGTATAAGCCATGGAAGAAATTTTTCTAAAAATGAGATCAAAAGAACATGATGTATATTTCCTACGAAATTTAGGATTTGATCTTCTCTTATAACTTCTGTCTTCCTACTAGGTTAACTCGAACTTTGAGCGATAAGGTATTAAACATGGACGATGATTTTAGCTGATATTGTCCGCCATGTAGCTTAGCATCCAACACAGTATAGATGCTTTAATATTTGTTGACCATCAACACTAGTAAGGTTTATCATCAGACCATATAAAGCACAGTCCTAGGCACTGAACAGATGAAAAGATGATAAAAATAAGGTCACAATTAACAAGGAGAACATAGTGCACCCATGGATCTCCAGGTTCCAGAACTGTAGGCACTTGATAAATTTATTTGTTGAATGATGAGTGAGTGAATGAACAAATACACAAAAAGCAATGGGGATTGGGTAAAGTTGAGATGGACTTAAACACAGATTTATTATGTATCTTGCCACCCTTAAGGCTCAAAACAGAACTCTGATGTGTTGTGATGTGTTAAAAACCTCACCCAAATGATTTTAGTCTTATCAAGTATGATAAGCAAGATAGGGTTATCCCCCCAGCCTCAACATCTTTCAAAGAAATGCACACCTATTCCTACCACTTGACATATGTGAAAAATATCAAATACCCAAATAACTCGACAATTACATATAAAATGAAAATCTTAAGCAAAGTAAATCTCAAAATACATTTTTGATTGAATAAGCAAGTTCACAATATCCATTTTTATAGAATTACATGGGAATTCTTTCTTAGTTTCTTGGGGAAAGGATATTTTGCTAAAAATAAAATATCTCCAATATGTAGTAGAAAATAGATATTGATTTGTGGGAAATGAAATCTGAGATAAATACATCTCAGTGAGGACCTGCTTTGGGATTGATGAATATAATGGGGTAGCACAGGACTAAATAGGCGCCTTGTCTTCCAGTTAATTTAAATGGACCTGTAATTATTAGAATCTGAATTATGAAAAGTTAATGTATTTACACTCAAGGTTGTAAGCTGACTTGACATTCATTTTTTCTCTCTGTGTTCAGCATTCTCTCTGGGTTTTGTTCTATCTCCCGTCCCATTTACATCCTCTTGATTCTTGCTGTTCTGTGATAAGATAATTAACAGATAATTGGTGTAGTGAAGCCAATACACCTTTAACCTTTTCTCTCAGCCCTAGAACTTCTTTAGAATTCGCATATTAAAACAAGTGGTGCTAATTAAATTTCACACACTCTGAAGTTTGTGTCATAGAGGCACGATTTTTTTAAGATAGTATATAAGACATATTTCTGTGAAGGATTCCATAGTTTGATAACAAACATTTATTTTTATAGAATAAGCATTATTAATGGAAAATAGAATGTTTAATAATATTTATATACTTTTATGGGTCTGTACAGAAGATAAGAGGGGTTATTCATTTGTATTAGGAGCACTTGAGTATGTTTAATGTGCTAATTATATTGGAGCTGGTTTTTCATGCTTCCATGTCAAATCTCTGAAAAAAATTTAAGGGTGATGAATTTATTTAGCAAAAGTATTTTTTGCATGAGAGCATATTCTCTAATTAAGCCAGTAAATTTGCTCATTGCTAATGCAATAATGAGAAACAGACTATAACGCTACCCAGGCCAGGACTCCTGGAAATATTTCCTACTGGGAAAGTGGATGCAACTGTCCAGAAGCTGTTACCAGAGAGCCCTCCAAAGGGCATGGCTTTGCCATAGTATCATGTGAGCAGTGAGAGGCCAGTGTTTCTCCCAACAGCCACTTTTTGGAACATCAGTGTTTGGAGGTAATGGTTCTGTATTTCTGGAAGAATTATTTTTAGGAGAGATAGATAGATAGATAGATAGATAGATAGATATAGGTATAGATACATAGATATAGGTATAGATACATAGATATAGATATATAGATATAGATTTCACCTTACAGAAAGTTTTTTTGCTATTCAAAGCCTGTTGCCTCAAACTTGTTCTTTGCAAAATTAGAGCTGCCTTGTGCCTTCATGAAAGTTATATTCATATGTATTCAATTTACCCTTCCTCTCTAAATGAGGAGTTTGCTCTACATCTAGGTAACTTTAAAGACCTTTAAGGTCTCTTTCAATTCTAATGTATCATTTTTAACTTATATAAAAGCCTACTTTTGCCTCAGACACAAGGCCCTAGTCAAGTACCAAGGTAAAAATTGACTCTCACTGTGTGTGCATGTCCATTTTTAAGTTTCAAATAATAATATATGTATAGATCTCTGCAGAAACTCTGTTTTCACTTAGGCTTTGAGTTTTAAAATCCCAACTAGTATTAATAATAACTACCTTATTTTTTTTAAGATTTTATTTATTTGAGAGAGAGAATGAGATAGAGAGAGAGCATGAGAGGGGGGAGGGTCAGAGGGAGAAGCAGACTCCCTGCCGAGCAGGGAGCCCGATGCGGGGACTCGATCCCGGGACTTCATGATCATGAACTGAGCCGAAGGCAGTCGCTTAACCAACTGAGCCACCCAGGTGCCCTACCTTATTTTTTTAAGTATGCATGTGATAATATTGATTTTATGAGCTTTAAGTTGTATACTTTCTTCTATCTCTAAATTGCTGACATTTTTGGTGTCAGACTATTTGTGGGAATGCTAAAATGTAATTTTATATGCCCAGCATGTAAATAATCAACATCAGTTGGCTTCTCTCTGCCATGTTAAGCGTTGAAATGAATAAGACATTTATTTGTACACCAAGTGCTGTACACTTGAATGTATACCTTCTCTTTGTTCTTCAGCCTAATCCACTGAATATTTTCTCTTCCACATTTCCACCAAGTAACTGAACCTTGAATATCAGTAGTGCATGGCACAAAAACCTAAAAAGGATTTAATTCCAACTACCCTCTAATTTCTATGCATCTTTAGTAACAGCTTCCTTCAAACAGCCTGCTGGTTTTAAGAGATAATGTTAAATCTCTGTTTTAAATTGGTGTCGTGTCTTAATTTTTTGTAATGAGAGATTATGGTTTTCAGAAGGATGGAGTTTACCACAAATATGTGGTTAATAAAGTCCAAATTTTATCTGTTATACGGTATACTTACAGCAATTCTTCCTGATTAAGCCACTCACATGACATTGTATTTATTCTGTTCAAGGTGTACAAAAGAATCCAAGTAGGATGCCACACTGACCTGGGCAAGATTGGTGGCGGCTTTTCCCTTCCTACCTAAAAGGAGCTTAAATGGAGAGACATTTTACTTATTTTTAGCGCAGTGCTGGTATATGATAGGCATGCCATAAATATTTGTTGGATGTGTCTTTATAGCTAAGGATTTGTCTTCTTTATTCTAAGTCAGGACTATTTTAATTGCAAAAGAAGGTGTTGCGATCCACTGTCCGAGGCAAAAGGAGAACACAGGGACTCATGTCATTACCAGTCCAGGTGCTGCTGTCTTGCTGGTTTATGATCCAAGACTCGAACATGTGACCACAACTTTCTCTCTTTCTCTCTTAATTTCTTATTTCTGATTTCTTGTTGCTGTTTCCGCTTCCTGACGGCTGCCGGTACCTCCAGGAGCTCGAGTTCAAATCCCAGATTTTCCCTAAACCAATCATTCTGGTCAGGGGTATTAGTACATGGACTAATTTAGTCTTGGTCAGGTGTTCCATCCCTGGATTGTATGTGGATTCACTGCTTCCCGAGGTACCTGATCCCACAGGAGGCAAAGGGGTGGACCCATTGAGAGAAATAGGGGGACAGTTATCAGGAGAAGATTGAATGGACACTGAACAAAGACAAACCACAGTTATCCTCTGTAGATGCTTACACTAAGTCTGTTAAACAGTCAGCTGACTACATGCTACATATTGTATTTTATTTATTTTTTAAAGATTTTCTTTATTTATTTGTCAGAGAGAGAGAGAGCACAAGCAGGGGGGAGCAGCAGAGAGAGAGGGAGAAGCAGGCTTCCCGCTGAGCAGGGAGCCCGATGGGGGCTCGATCCCAGGACGCTGGGATCATGACCCGAGCTGAAGGCAGACGCTTAACCGATTGAGCCACCCAGGTGTCCCTGTATTTTATTTATTTTTAAATGTACATCTTATCACATTTTCATGTCTCTGCAATTGGGTTGTATCATGTAATCAGAGATCCTCTTCTGAAAGAAGTGGGTCTTGAACTTGGCATTTCAGTAAGGTTCTGACTCAGGTAAACAAAAAGGAAGAAGAGAGAGGTTGTTCTAGAAGGAACAGAATAGTTGGCAAGAAAAAAACTGGAGGTAAAAATGTGTACTTTATGAGGAAAGATGCCCCTGGCCAGAATGAGTCATTCAGGGAAAGTCAAGAGTGGAAGGTTTTCACTAGTCGGAGGCTAGATTGTGAAAGACCCCCCAAATCCCAAACAAAGGAGTCTGGGCACCATCTTATGAGTAGTGAGGTAATGGGGATTTCTGAGCAGAGATTTACTTGTTCAAAGTTATGCTGTTAGAAGATGAGCCTGGAATCAATATGAAGAAAGGACTGGGTAGAGAGAAAAGGGGTAAAGGAGATAGAAGGGGCAGGGTACAAGATGGAGAAGGAGAGTTCTGTCATCATCTATCATTGGAGGATGAAGACAGAGAAAATACTCTGAGAAAGAAATAGAAATGAAAATAATAAAAGAAGAGCAGGTCCATTTCAAGATGGCAATGTAGGAGGATTTTGAACTTAACCTCCTCCCACAGGCACACTGAATCTATAGCTACATATGGAAAAATTTCCTCTGGAAAAAAACAAAACAAAACAAAAAGTAACTGAGCAATGCCTACAGATTGGGTAAACAAGAAAAAACCCACACTGAAGTGGGTAGGAGAGGCTGAAACACAATCTTACCACAAACTTCACCCCCTGGTGTGTCAACACACAATCAGGAGGAACTCACAACCCAGGCTTCTCCCTGAGGAGTGTAGGATTTGACCCTACATCTGGCACCCCAACTTTTAAGACCTGCACCTGCGGGCCAAGTGCCCCAAATATCTAGCTTTGAAAGCCAACAGGGCTTGCATCCACAAGATCCACAAGACTGTAGTGAGCTGAAAAGCAGTCCTTAATGGGCTTTCACAGACATCCCAACCTGAGGCCCAGCACAGAGGCAGCTGACTGAAAAGCATCCAAAGTTTCTGTGAAAGAGACTTATTTGCTTATCTTCAAGTGTCTGCCTGAGGGGCAGGCATGTAATTTAGCACATATCTAGGGGCCTACTGATACACTCTCCAAAGATAGAAGCCAGTGGGTGCCATCTTTACTCTCTCCCTTGGCCTCACTCCAGCTTATACATTTGTTTGGTGCCCTGATTTTTGTCGCTGCAGCCCAGGGGACACCTCTAGATTGCTAGGCTCTCATGACTGCAGGGCTTATTGTCATGGATCCCACAGGACTATAAAAACTGAGAAAGAGTTCTTAAACAGGTATCACCCCCAGGGCACAGCAGAGAGGCAACCACAAACTGAGGCGCCCAGTCTTGCTATGATAGAGGCCTATTAGCTTATCTCCATAGCTGTGGCCTGAAGGGCAGGCTTCTAATTAAACACACTTCTAAGAGCCCCGCTCAATGCTCTCCAGAGACCTCAGAGGGCTGGTGCTAGCTTTGAGCTTTCCTTCTGCCATGCTTCTTCAGAGCACTGGTATCTCCCAGAATAGAGCTTCTACATGTGTCCGGTGCCTTGGTTTCTGTGGCTTCCATCTCAGAGATTGCCCTTTATGGCCTGGCTCTGGTGGCCAGTGGGGCATGCATGTGGGGGTCCTGTGGAACTGTAACAAATGGACAGATAGTTCTTGGCTGGCTCCCACCCACAGAACGTAGTGCAGAGACAGCAAACTGAAACACACCCCAGGTCTTTCTGTGAAAGATACCTATTTGCTTGTCTTGGAACTTCAGCATGAGGGGCAGGCTTCTGGGTTGGCACGCACCAAGAAACCTACTGAGGTGCTCCCTGGGGATGAAGGCCAGTGGTGCCATCTTTGTGCTCTCCCTCTGCCTCACTCTTGGTTGCTAGTATCTTCCGGGGCTGGGCTTGGGGACACTTCTTAATCTTATGGCCCTGGTGGCCAGCAGGGCTTATGCTTGTGGATTTTGTGGACTGTTACTTGGGGCACCTGGGTAGCTCCATCGTTAAGCGTCTGCCTTCGGCTCAGGTCGTGATTACAGGGTCCTGGGATCTAGCCCCATGTCAGGCTCTCTGCTCAGCAGGAAGCCTGCTTCTTCCTCTCCCTCTCCCCCTGCCTATGTTCCTTCTCCCGCTGTGTCTCTCTCTGTCAAATAAATAAATAAAATCTTAAAAAAAAAAAAAAGGAGAAATACTTCTCAACCAGCTACCCTCTACCCAGAGCACAGCAATGAGACAGCAGATTAAAACATACCCCTAGTCTTTCTTGCAAAAGAGGTCTGTTAACTTGTCTTCATGGCTGTGGCCTGAGGGAAGGATTAGACACACATCCAGGGCTGATTACAATCCAATCCAGAGACCAGGGAGGCCTGCGATGCTGTCATTATGCTATCTCTCTGCTATGCTCCAGGTGATCAGTATCTCCAAGAGTCTGTGTGCACATCTGATGCCCCAGAGTTTGGGTCTGCCACCCAGAGGACATATCCCTTGAGAGCCTGGCTCTGGTGCAAGTGAGGCTTATGTTCATGGGTTCAACAGGACAGTAGCAAAGAAAGAAGCAGTTCTCAACTGGCTATTACCCCCTGGGCTCAGTGCAAAGGGAGCAGACAGAAACACTCCTGTCCCAGTCTTCCCTGGGAAGAGGCATATTTGCATATGTTAAAAGCTGCTGGCAGAAGGTCTGGATTCTAACGGGCCTGAATCTAGATGCTGACTGAGCTCTTCACCTTTGGGACACTAACAGGTCTTGGTGCACCCTCAAATACTGGCAGCCACTAAAAATAAAGTAGGCTGCTTGGACAATCACAAAGGTTTGAGAGACAACCAAGAGCGAGGACAGGGTGGAACAGTAAGTTTTATCTCCTACACGAGGCCACTCCTTCAAGACTGGGAAAAGTGGCTGTTTTATCTAATGCATAGTAACCAACAAAAAGAGCCAAGGAAAATGAATAAAGGGAGGAATACGTTCCAGATGAAAGGACAAGATAAAAATCCAGAAAAATACCTTATGAAATGGAGGTAAGTGATTTACCCGATAAAGAGTTCAAGGGGTGCCTGGAGGGCTCAGTTGGCTAAGCATTGGACTCCTTTTTTTTTTTTTCTTCTTCTTCAGCTAAGACAGCAGAAGAGATCATTTATTGCACACATGTTACATTCAGCCACAAAAGAAAACAGAATTATTCCTGAAAGCCACAGGTCCAGGGCAAAGGACCAAAAGGGACTGTTTCGGTATGAACATGGCAGGTCTCTCAAAGGTGGTCATTGCGATCAGATGGTGATGGGTGGTCTAGTTCCACTGAATTAAGTTCTAGAAAGTAGGCATGCAGTCCAATAATTGGTACCAGCATTCCTGGCCTCTGGCTTTCCTTATTTCTGCTCCTGTGGCTCCATGGGTGTACAAGCTAGCAGTCTACTTGGACCTCTGCCTCATCTTTCTTCTTTTACACTTTAGCCTGCACATTCACTTCTTTCTCCACTTGGTTCTCATGGCACAGAGATTTCCAAGAAGATGAAGCTAAGGCTGAGAGCAGCATCGGACTCTTGAGTTTGGCTCAGGTCATGATCTCAGGGTCATGAGATGAGCCCTGTGTCAGGCTCTGCACTGGACGTGGAGCCTGCTTAAGATTCTCTCTCTCTCTCTGCCCCCCCCAGTCTCTCTCTCTCTCTCTCTCTCTCAGGGGAGAAAAGCAAAGAGTTCAAACTCGTCATCAGTACATACCCTGAGCTTAGAAGAAGAATGGATGAAGAAAGTAAGAATTTCAACAGAGATAGAAAATATAAGAAAGTACCAAAGAGAAATCATAGAGCTGAAAAATACACCAGAGGGGTTCAACAGCACACTCAATGTAAACTTAAGACAGGACAGTGGAATTCACCCAATCAGAGCGGAAAAAGGCAAAAAGAACAAAAAAAGAGTGAGGACAGCATATGAGACTTAAAGGGTGACATCAAGCAGAACAACATTAGCCTTACCAGGTTCCAGAGAAGAGAGAGAGGAAGGGGCTGAAAACTTATTTGATGAAATAATGGCTGAAAACTTCCCTAGCCTGGGGAAGGAAACAGACATCCAGATCCAGCAAGTGCCAAATAAGATGAACCCGAAGAACCCACACCAAGACACATTATAATTAAAGTGTCAAAACTTAAAGACAAGGAAAGACTCTTAACAGCAGCAGGAGAAAAAAAACTCATTAAGTACAAGGGAACCCCATAAGACCACCAGCAGATTTTTCAGCAGAAACATAGCAGACCAGAAGGGAGTAGCATGATATATTCAAAGTGCCTAAAAAAGAAACTGCCAACCAAGAATACGCTACCAAGCGAAATTATCATTTGGAAATGAAGGAGAGACAAAGGGTTTTCCATACAAGCAAAAGCTAAAGGAGTTCATCACCACTAGACTGGCTTTACAAGAAATGTTAAAAGGACTTCTTTAAGCTGAAATGAAATGAGTAATAGGAAAACATATGAAAGTATAAATCTCACTGGTAAAGGTGAATATACAGCAAAATTCAGAATAATCTAATGCTGTAATGGGCTAATAGATCACTTATAAAGCTAGTATGTAGGTTAAAAGACAAATGTGGTAAAAATAACTATTAATTTGCTAAGGGAAGAGATACACAAGATAAAAAGATATAAATTATGACATCAAAAACATAAAATGTGGTGGGGGGAGTAAAAATATAAACTGTAGAATGTGTTCAAACTTAAGTTTCAGATATACAGAGGGATGTTTGCAACAAAACAAAACAGAACCCTCCCATATCAACTGCATTTTTTTTTGTTTTTTGTTTTTTTGGTTTTTTGGGTTTTTTTTAAAGATTTTATTTTATTTTTTTGACAGAGAGAGACATAGCGAGAGCAGGAACACAAGCAGGGGGAGTGGGAGAGGGAGAAGCAGGCTTCCCGCAGAGCAGGGAACCCGACGTGGGACTCGATCCCAGGACCCTGGGATCATGACCTGAGCCGAAGGCAGACGCTTAACGACTGAGCCACCCAGGAGCCCTCAACTGCATTTTTAATACAGTGTCTTTTTATGCTAGAAAGGTTTTCTTTACAGAAGTTTTTGAAGATCTAAAGTGAGGTATTAAGCATGAAGGATAAAAAGGCATGTATGACAAGCAACTTTTCACCTAAGTCAGTTGGCTCAGAACTGATCTTCAAAATGTGAACTTCCTCCTCCTACATGTTCTTGGAAGACATGATGGATCGAGGCAACATAGCCTTACAAAGACTAGCTCAGCATTCTCCCAAAGGCACTTACAGCCACTTCTTTCTTGACCTGCTGCAGTCTCTGTAAGCTAACTCTGACTAGTTCTGTCAGAAGAGACAGGGAGGGAAATTGCTAGACTCTTTCAAGTCTCTCAATGGCCGGGGCTTTCCGCTGCTCTTCAAGAGTATTCTCAGATCTATCCCACACCGCTTTATTTGGATGGGGATTCCCTGAAGCCCCTCTGAAACTGGAGAAGTCCCCCGGAGCCACGAGGAAATTGGGCACTGGCCTGTATAGGCTGAGAACTAATTAGTGACTTCCTCCTCCTTCCTGCTTAGACCACTTTAATACAGGCTTTGCACAGCATGGAGGGTAAGGATCTAAGGCTCAGGATCAGGTCTCTAAGGATCAGGGGGTTAAGCTGCCTAGATTCAAATCCTGTCTCTGCCACTTACTGGCTATGAGAAAAACCTTGGAAAGAAACCTCAGTGGTTTGTGACTGATTCCTCATCCATTAAACAGGAATAATTCTAAAACCTACTTAGAGGGTTGTTGTGAAGTCGAAATGTTTTATTACACATAATGAGCATAAACTAATACCTGGCACATTGTAGGTACCCAATAAATGTGAGTAATTATAATTGTGCCAGTGTATCTTTTATAAAATTTCCATAACATTGAAGAATTATCAAGTCTAGAGAAAATATTTAAAACCTATATACTTATTAAAAAGTTATACATACATGATAAAATACTTAATTGCAATATCTATATTTACTTGGGAAAGACACTGAAACTCACTGAGCTCTGGTTTTTAATCTATGAAACACAAGATTCCCCATCTATACTACTAAAAGTGGCATGTCTGCACACATATAAGCTGAATCCCTCCGGTAATTTAAAAATAATTGCTTCTATACATCTAAAAATGTAGCCCTTGAGAAAGATAATTGATATATGGGAAAATTTTATTCCCTTTAAAATAGGCAAATATTTGAAGAGAGAATATTCTTATAGTAGAGCATACCGAATCAATGAACGTAGCTCTATAAAACAATGATAACTCTTTCTGGAATTTCTTCTAAAATAATTTTCTTTTATTTAACTCCTGTTGATATATCTTCAAATCCTACATTATATCATCATTCTAATCTTGGAGAAAAAACTAGAACATGACTAACTTACCACAATTGGTGCCTATTGAATGAAACATTAAAAACCAACAGAAATGCATTCAGAAAAAAAGGCATCGCTGAAACATGTCTTTTTGTGAATGACCCATAAGATAGAAAAAAAAATACGAACTGTAAAAAACAAACAGAATGTCATAGGTTTGCAGGAAATATGGGGATAGAGGAACAAGGTACCACTAGGAAGGAAGGAAACATCCAAATGTAGAATGGGGACCGTTCAGACATTATAGACCTGGTTTCTTCCACAAATCAATGACATGGAAAATAAAAAGATTAACCAGAACTCGGGAGACATAATAATCAACTGTAATGGGTGGAACTTGTGTAGCTCTTGATTAAAATGAAACAATACAAGAAACAGCTGTGAAAACACATTGTTGAGACATTTGGGGGTTTGAATGTGACCTGGGTTTTATACAATTCCAAGTTATCATTGATTATGTCAGTGTGACAATGGTATTGATATTGTGTAAGAGGTGCATCTTGAAGTAAGAAAGGATGAAGTAAGCTGATGTCTGGGGTTTGCTTTAAATACGTCAGCAAAAGAAAGAAAGGAAAAAATATATGTGATATGCATATGGCCAAATCTTGGTAATTATTAAGTTTTAGCAATGATTTTTTGGGGGGGGGAACTCATTTTACTCTTTTTTCTTCTTTGTATATTTAAAATGTTCATAACGTATTAGTCTGCTAGAGCTGCCATCATAAAAAAATTCACAGATTGGGTGGCTTAAACAACAGATATTTATTTATTTACTATTTTTAAAATTTAAATTCAATTAATTAACATATAGTGTATTACTGGTTTCAGAGGTAGAGTTCAGTGATTCATCAGTCTTATATAATACCCAATGCTCATTACATCAAGTGCCCTTCTTAATGTCCATCACCCAGTTACCCCATCCCCCATCCCCTCTCCTCCAGCAACCCTCAGTTTGGTTCCTATGATTAAGAGTCTCTTAATGGTTTGTCTCCCTCTCTGATTTCGTCTTGTTTTCTTTTTCCCTCCCTTCCCCTATGATCCTTCAGAAATTTATTTTCTCACTGTTGTGGAGGCTGGAAATCCAAGATCAAGGTGTCCCCAGGGTTGGTGTCTGGTGAGGATTTCTTCCTGGCTTGCAGATAGTACCTTCTCCCTGTGTCCTCACATGGCCTTTTTTTCTGTGCACGTGCATCTCTGGTGTCTCTTCCTTTTTTTTTTTTTTTTTTTTAAGATTTTATTTATTTATTTGAGAGAGAGAGAATGAGATAGAGAGCATGAGAGGGGGGAGGGTCAGAGAGAGAGGCAGACTCCCTGCTGAGCAGGGAGCCCGACGTGGGACTCGATCCCGGGACTCCAGGATCATGACCTGAGCCGAAGGCAGTCGCTTAACCAACTGAGCCACCCAGGCGCCCTGTCTCTTCCTTTTTTTATTAAGATACCTGTCCTATTGGATTAGAGCTCCATGCTTATGACTTCATTTTCCTTTACCTCTTTAAAGGCCCTATTTTCAAATACAGTCACTTTGGGGGTTAAGGCTTCAACATAGGAATTTTGAGTGAACGTAATTCAGTCCTTAACACATAATGAAATTAAGTTACCTTGTAAAATGACTGATATGTAGTTTTAAACTATTACTATTTTTTTCTAGTAGGTAAAAATATTTCAACTGCATGTAATTTTAGACCATTGAAATTAAATTTTAAAGGTAGAAGTTGAGTTTTACATCTTGTACTTGCCATAAATAATATTTTTGCGGAGTGAATATCATTGATGTTAACTTAAGTATCTGAGTAATACTATTTAAATTTCTTCTTACAGGGGCACCTGGGTGGCTCAATCAGTTAGGTGGCTGCCTTCCGCTCAGGTCATGGTCCCAGGGTCCTAGGATCGAGCCTCACGTCAGGCTCCCTGCTCAGCAGAGAGCGTGCTTCTCCCTTTCCCTCTGTGCCACTCTGCCTACTTGTGCTCTCTCTCTCTGTCAAATAAATAAAAATCTTTTAAATAAATAAATAAATAAATTTCTTCTTACAGATTTTTCTCTTACAATTGTCACATACTGTAATTCAAGACAAAGATAGGTATCATAAGGCTATATACGCCAAGTTTATTCTAAGTGCACTTTTGATAGAATTTAAGAAGTATGAAATGAGAGAGAAGGAACAGGGAAGAAGCAAAAAATGCACTGAGGTTTCAAATCTGGGTGTCTAGGAAATTGGCAGTGCTGTTATTACAAAAATTGAAATATGAAACTAGTTATAGTGACATAATACTGAATTCAGGTTGGAATGTTGAGTTAGAAGGACAGGTGGGATCTGAGGGGAAGATGACTCAGGATCGTTCAGGGCTAGAGATTTGGAATTTGTGTGCCTACAAGTGGTTTATAATAAGTTTATTCAGAACACAAGCAGAAAGGAGAGTAAGAGATGACAGAAAAAGGAAAAGATTTGAAGCTAGAACATTGGAGGACTGCCTACATTCAGGAAAAGGGAAGAGAAAAGGATGGAGATGAAGAACTGTCTGGAGAACCAGGAGATTCAGAATCACAGAAGCTAAGTGAGGAATTGTTTTCTTCCAGGGTTGGCATCTTTTCCTCAGTACGGAGGTAATAGCTTTGGACAGACAGATCATTTCATGTAGGATTTCCTTCAGCTTCTTGATAATTGCTTTGCCTCTACTTACAGCTGTTAGCTATTTCCTTGGGCGTATTTACAACTCCTCCTCCCTCTCCCCAGAAAGTCTGTAGATAGAGAATATTGAAAGAGCACATAAGGGACGCCTGGGTGGCTCAGTTGTTAAGCGTCTGCCTTCAGCTCAGGTCATTGATCCCAGGGTCCTGGGATTGAGCCCCACATCGAGCCCCACATCGGGCTCCCTGCTCGGCAGGAAGCCTGCTTCTCCCTCTCCCACTCCCCCTGCTTGTGTTCCTGCTCTTGCTATCTCTCTCTGTCAAATAAATAAATAAAATCTTAAAAAAAAAAGCATATAAAATCTACATAATTTTAGAATATTGATCGATGGCATGGAATGCCTAGGAGTCTGGCTTTTTTAAAGTGTTCAACCTGATGGACTACCAAAGGAACCAACACCTCTAAATAAGGGTAACATCAAGTAATTGTCATATAGCCAATAAAAAAAAAATCCTCTAAATCTCTTAGGGAAAAAAAAGCTTTTGGGAAGAAAGTGTGAAGGAGGAAGGACAGGTCAACCTGGTAAATGGTTCAGAGAAGTGAATAATGCTAAGACTGAGCCAAGTGGATCTGATTATTGATTTCTAAGGAAGGAGGTAAAGTAGAATGGTTGGGAAGCCCAGATTCCGGGGGATAGGTGGTGGGTGTGCTGTTCTAAGGCGTTCTGCAAAGGGTAAGGGCCAGAATCTGAAGGAATGAGAATAGACACTCATTCATAAAGTTTGATGCTAAGGGAACATAGAGACAGGTCAATGGTTGAAGGGAATAGCAGAGCTGGTGGAAATTTTTATATTAATATTAATAATTATTATTTAAAGGGTAATCGAAGCCTCAGCTTGAAGACAGAGACCCAAGAGCCAACAAAGTGGAGGACTTTGAAAATGCAAGTAAAAGGTGACAACTGATAGAGTCCAACCCTGGAGAAGTTGAGGGTTTGGGGTTTCAGGCACAGGGATTAGCTTTTGCAGGGAGGAATTGTTTCTCAGAAAGAAGAAAGATAAAGAATGGAAAGATGCAAGAATATCTGTGGAAGCTCTGGGTGGGGGGGGAGTACTTTTCTACTTGAAGGCAATCCTGTCTGTGGACAGTGAGGAGGGGCATCAACCGAGGTCTTGGATGGAAAAGGTATAGGATTGAGGAAGAGCATGCTGGAAAAGAGCATGTTGGAAAGAGGATGAAAAGGATGCTAAGAAGGGAGAGATGCTCTTCTCAGATTGTATGAATTCACAGTGGATCCAATCCACATACTCTTCTGATGTTCTAGTAACATGTAACAATTAGGGAGAGTAACAATGAAAGTAGATGGGGAGAGACTCCGGATGACGGGGAATGGAGGGAGGTCTACGGAATGGAGAGTCTCCTGGTGGTAAGGAAACGTGCACTAAAAAAATGTTAAAAACACAACACACACACACACACACACACACACACACAAACAACTGACCTCCACTGGGTTGGGAGCTAAGGGAAGTCAGAATGGAGATAATGGACTGAGAAAATAGGAAGGGGTTCTAGGGATTAAAGGTCATAAAGAAATTAAGGGGAAAAAAAGGAAGCAAGACAGGGAGGGGCAGAACAGGAGGCTGTGGTATGAGAAGAGAAATCTATATGCTTGGAGTAATGTATTGGCTAAGACAGTCCCTTATATTGTTAACTAATGAGTTCCTGGAAATGTGTTCAAAAGGCAAATGTATAAGGAAAGGAAAACCATAAATGTTATAAATGGCTCTCATTACTACAACAAAGAAATGATTACAAAATTCCTCATTAGGGTTTCAGTAAGCCCTGGCTCCTTTAAGCCTGAGCCCAGCCTGGGAAGCAAGTGGGAGTTAGAGCCTCCCCACCCCCACCCCCCACCCTGCAATGGCAAGCGGGGAGATAGGCACATTGCTGGTGTCAGGCTACCCCTTGTCCTGGGCAGCTAGGGAGATTAAACCTGGCTCCCAGGGTCATGCTAGGCTGTGTAGTTGGAACAGAAGAGGGGACCGGAGTTGAAGATGTCACTACTGGACAGAGGCTGACCATCAGAACTACCCCACCACCCCCTGGGTGGAGTAGGTTCTGGGCACTGGAACATGACTCCCCAGCCTCCTTCAAGATGCCGTCTGTGGCAGGCAGCGGTTCAGAACACTGTCATTTGGTATAGGGCAGTGGGCATAAGCCCCCAGCACAACTCAGGCTTCCCCACAAAGCCTGACCTTTTGGTAAGCAGTTGATAGTGCCCCAATCACTCAGTAGTTAGTATCATCTCTCAGCAGATGATGGCCCAGAATGGAATTTGGTGTATGAAAGGTAGTTGGGGTGGGGGGAGCGGGTATCATGTAGAGTGCACAACTGTGTCAACCATACATAACTCAGATACTGTATTTGTAAGTTGAGGACTACTGGATATGCCTGTGAAATTTGATGAGGAGATGAGGGTTGTCCTAACCAGGAAGGTAACTAAAGAGAGCTGTTCTCTCAATCCGAGTTTAGGGAATAAATTTGCTTGCTTTATTTATTTTTTTTGAATGTGTATCTGGTAGATCAAGCCTGTTAATTATTTTTTTCAAAACTCCTATATCCTTACTATTATTGTCTGCTTAACCTGACAATACTTCAGAGAGATTCTGTTAAAATTCCAGCTATGGTAGGGCGCCTGGGTGGCTCAGTTGGTTAAGCGACTGCCTTCGGCTCAGGTCATGATCCCAGGGTCCTGGGATCGAGTCCTACATCGGGCTCCCGGCTCAGCAGGAAGCCTGCTTCTCCCTCTCCCACTCCCCCTGCTTGTGTTCCTGCTCTCGCTATCTCTGTCTCTGTCAAATAAATAAATAAAAATAAAATCTTTAAAAAAAAAAAAATTCCAGCTATGGTAGTGTTAGTTCACAAACTGGCCCCTTATATATGGAGGGCAAGGAAAAGCCAAGAGGCCAACCACTCCAGATTTGTAGGTAGCAGATTTAATAAGAGAAGGAACTTACTTTCAAGGCTTGTCTCAGATGGCTGCAAGATGAGTGTGTGTATATATATATATATATGTATATATATATACCACATCTTCTTTATCCATTCATCTGTTGATGGACATCTAGGCTCTTTCCATAGTTTGGCTATTGTGGACATTGCTGCTATAAACATTGGGGTACACGTACCCCTTCGGATTGCTACATTTGTATCTTTGGGGTAAATACCCAGCAGTGCAATTGCTGGGTGGTAGGGTAGCTCTATTTTCAACTTTTTGAGGAACCTCCATACTGTTTTCCAGAGTGGCTGCACCAGCTTGAGTTTCCACCAACAGTGTAGGAGGGTTCCCCTTAGAGAAGGTAATTTTTTTTTAAAGATTTATTTATTTATTTGAGAGAGCGAGAATGAGAGAGAGAGAGAGTACATGTGAGGGGGGAGGGTTAGAGGGAGAAGCAGGCTCCTCGCTGAGCAGGGAGCCTGATGCGGGACTCGATCCAGGGACTCCAGGATCATGACTTGAGCCGAAGGCAGTTGCTTAACCGACTGAGCCACCCAGGCGCCCTAGAGAAGGTAATTTGAAAAAAATTATGATACTTCAATCACTGAGCATCAGAGCTGAACTTGCTTTCAACAGAAAAAAATGTAGAATGAGAGTTACCATTTTGTCTCAATATGCTTAACTTTATGTTTACTCATAAAGAGCTGTATGTATACATTATGATAAAAATGCTAGATTAAAATACTAAATAATTTTATTGAATGAAAGTTGAATGTGTAAAGTCAATTTTGTATTCTTGCTTTATATGAGATGATTCAGATAGATTTCAGTTCAGCCAACATATTCTTTCATTCAACAGATTTTTGTTTTGTTGTAGTTTTGTTGTTTTACCCTTTGACCCCCTTTACTCATTTCTTTAGACTTGGCTTTAAGCTTCAGGCTCAAGAGCCTCCTATCTTCTGCAGATCACTCAAGAAACCATCCAGAGTTCCTTTCCCCTCACCTTCTATTCTCCAGCCTGCCATATTTAGATTGGATGGTCTAACCTCCTCCACTTCCAAATGCTTACCAGCATGGGCTAAAGAGCTTGGACTCTGGAGTCAGCTTGCCTGGGTAAACATTAAAACGTTAGCTGTGATTCCCTTCCTTAGAACCACCATTTCATCCCCTCCTTGGAATTTCTGAAAAATCACCTATTCCTTGAAAGTTGCGTGTATACCCCCCTCTCTCACTTCCTTTATTGAATTCGTTTTTGAAAGTCTTTGAAAGTTCACTTCCTGCATGAACGCTTCCCTGCCTGAGGGAGAGGTAGTGAACTTGCCTTCTATATCAAAACGTGTGACCTCCCAGCCTCCACCTCATCCAAAGCCGCTGCAGAACAAACATGGTGGTGGTGGTGTGTGTGCGGGGCGGAGTGGGGGGGGGGGGTTTGCACAGATTGCTTAGATGCAGGTTTTGTTTTCTGTCTTAACAAAATATTATTGGTTTTACACTAATATAATAAAAATAAAACTATGGCTTCAATTTCACAATTTAGAGGATTTCACATACTTTTGAATTTTTTTTCGTATTTCTTAACAGATAAAAGATCTTTCCCCTTGAGACGCAGGCAAAGGAAAGGATGTCCCTCCTCCTTCTCTCTCCTCTCTTGCCTATGGTCCTTTTATTTCTCTCTGTTCTTTCCTCCCTTTTGCTTGCTCTTAAAATTTGACTTGCCCATTTTACTGGTTAATAGTGACCCAAAAGGACGCCTGGGTGGCTCAGATGGTTAAGCATCTGCCTTCGGCTCAGGTCATGATCCTGGGGTCCTGGGATCGAGTCCCGCATCGGGCTCCCTGCTAGGCGGGGAGCCTGCTTCTCCCTCTGCCTCTCTCTCTCTCTCTCTCTGACTCTCATGAATAAATAAATAAAACATTAAAAAAAAATAGTGACCCAAAAGTAGACACAGTGAAAAAAAAAATAGAGGAGGGGAGGGGAAACGGATCCCTCTTTGTTATACTGTCATTTTACAAGAATCACATTCACCGAAAAACTGTGACTTAATAGGCGCCACCAAGTACCATTTCGCTAATTCTTTTATGAATTAGTTCATTCAACAAATATACTGTTTGTTATGTGCCTGACATTATACTTGTCACTCTCCTCACTCTAGAAAACCAAATTGTCTAAGCTTTATGTCTTAGGTTTCTGCTATTGAAAGTTAATTTAGGAAAAGTACCACTAGAATTTGACATCTTCTTCTCCCTCACTTTACAAGACATAAGTGACTTCATGTATTTTTGCTAGTTTCTTCTCTTTTCTCCAAGGTGTAGAAAAAAAAGAGCCAAGGCTTAGGTCCCAACCAAAACTAGGTTCAAATTCTGGGTATCTGTGTGAACTTAGAGGCAATATACTTTTGAGTTTTCGTCAGTTAATGGAGGGTAACTATATCTATAGCAAAAAGATGTGGAGCTTCTAAGAGAAAGGTATGTAAAGTGCCTTCCACAAGGAGAGTTCATTATGTTATTGTTCGTCTTAGTTTATAAACTCTTTGGGGATAGGTTAGAAACCCATCAATCTGAATTGCAGTAGTATTAATAATCGATAGACAAAGTAAACACACAGTGCTAGCCCAGCAAGCAAATGTGTAACCTGAACACATTTAAGTAAAGCCATTTATTGATTTTGCAACAGGGTACTTCACATGCAGTGGGTGTGATTTCAAGGGCAATCCATTTGCCGTTGTATTGAACTGGGGAAATTTTGCAGTGAAAATTCAGAAACACAGGTATTTCTGAGGCACTTTGTTCTCTCATGGGGGAATTTCTTCTTTCTTTTCTCGTTCAAACAAAAAAGTTATAGAAGACATTTACATATTAGTATTTGTAAGGTAGAACTGTGGAAAAACCAGGTACTTGCAATGTGGCAGAATTGGTTCCTCCTGACCATGAGCACGTTTTAGGACTTCTCTGAGCCTTAGGTTTTTGAACTGTAAAATTGGCATAACGTGAATTAAGTACAGTATGTATTTAAAACACCTGGCACATAATTGACAGTGTTATTTCTTCTCCTCCCAGGTCCACCTGACCGGCTACAAAGATATCATCCCTATAAACAACACCTGTCGAGTGTGCCAGGACCCATTGTGGGGTTTCGCGTGGTTCATTTCATTTAATTCTCCCAACAAGGCATTTGAGGTGTAAAGCTAGTGAAGGTTCAGGCCCCCTCTCCTGTCCAAGTTCCTTCCAAAGCCCTGAGTCTAATTTTGTATCTTCCCTTGAAGAAGCCCCCCCACCCCTCATTGTTTCAGTTTCAGGACCCACAAAATCTGGATTCGCCCTGGATGGGTACTATAGTTTTCCTCCTTTTGCAAAGAGGGGTAAAGTAAATTGCCCAAGATGACATCCTTGCAAGGAGTGGGGCAAGATTTTAAAACAGCCTGACCCCACAGCCCAAACTCTTAGCCACTGGCGGTGCTGACAACTGGGACAACCAGAGTCGCCAACGGCGGGGCGGAAAAGCAGCGCTCAAGCCCCTGCGAGCGGCTAAGGCGGGCAGGCTGGGGTCGGAGGGGATCACCCCGCCGAGGCTCCCCGCCCCTTCCTCCCCTTCCCCTTCTCCTTTTCCGCGCCGCCGAGTCGGAGCCGCGCTGCTCGCCCGGCGGCCGCCCAGGCCGTCCGCTTCCCCTCGGCTGCCCGCGCCGGGCCCCGGCATCGGACCCCAGAACTTTCCAAGGGGGAAAACTTGGCGGCGAGGCGGGAGGACTCGAAGGTGAGGCGCTCGGCGGGCGGGCGGGCGGGGCGGCGGCAGGAGGGGCGCGGGGGGGAAGGGGCGCGGCGCGCAGGTCGGGGCGCGGGCCGAGCGGCCGCGGGGTGCAGGTGCCGGGGGCCCGCGGGGCGGGGCGAGGCGGGGCGGGGCGGGGCCGCCGAGGGACCCGGGCGGCGGGGCCAGGCCGCTCCCGCGTGCTGCGGGGCGCACCGGCCGTCGGCGGGCCGCCTCTGCGGCTCGGGGCGCGCTTCCCCTTTCTCTCGGGTCGGCCGCTGCCCGCTTCTGCGCCGGGCGGGGCGGGGCGGGTGACGGTGAAGAGGGAGCGGAGGAGCCGCCACCTACCGCCCGCCCCGCAGTTCCCGGGCGGGGGGCGTGTCTTGCCGGATCCAAGCTCTGCGTGCGCGGAGGCTGGGAGCGCGGGGTGCGGGCGTGTCTGCCTGCTTTACCGCGGGGTGATTTCTGAACCACCCAAACGTGAGAATCTCAAGGTCAAACGTAGCTTGTCCCCTGAGAGACCGAGATGATGGGAAGAAAATGACCGCGTGACGGCGGGGGGGAAGTCCCCACAGACTTCGGGAGAAAAGGGACCGGGGACCGTGGTGCCCCCAACACCCTCGACAAGGCACAGAGAATTAGGGTGGCCTTGCTAGACGGCGCGCGGGACACGCGGCCTTTGGCGGCGGTCGCCGTAGCTTTTGCAGGTGCTCAGCTGTTATCAGCGACAGCGGCCCTGCTTGGGGGTGGGGGTGGTGTGTGTGTTGGGGGGAGCGGCTTACCCTAGGGAGAGTGGCCCCCCGGTTTCGTTTACTTAAGTGTGAAGATGTCTGTAGAAACCCCTCCTACTGAGAAAAATAAGTGAAGTGACAATTACCAGACTTATTCCAATATCGTGGTATTGAGCGTCTGTCTGGCCACTTTGAATGAAAACAAATACCTGGGAGGTGTTCAGGGGATGCGTAATAACCCTACAAGGTTTATATTGTCTGGTGCCGGATGGCCTAACCTGAGGCACCTCCCAGAAGCACCTGGAGAGTTTGTCAAAGTACACCTGTTGGGCCCACCCCAAAGATCCGGAATCAGAAGTGTTGGGGTTGAAGCCCTGGTGTGCGCGCGTGTGCGTGTGTGTGTGTGTGTGTGTGTGTGTGTGTGTGTGTAAGCTTCCCCAGGGATTTTGCCCTGGGCACTTGGTTAGGAATCAGGAGGTGGAGGAACGGGGTTCTACTCCCAGTGTGATCATTGAACAAATTTTAAGCACAGTGTTTCCTCACCTGTAAAATAGTAACCTGTAACCTGGTTAAGTAACCAGTAACCTGGTTAAGATCATAATAAAGATGTAGAATGAACAAAGTGTCGAAAAGGGAGAAATCAGAAAAATGATCCAAAATTCTGGTACGGTGGCAACAAAGGACACAGGCTTTGGTTCTGCCAGTGGTGTTTGGATTCAGTAGGAGGGGGTTGGAGGAAAACACCCTGCCAGGGGAAAGGAGTGTTTGTTTTCAGGTAGTCTGATTTGGAACGGTGTTGGTGTAAACTGTAACTCAGAAAATCAGAATCATCTGGAAGAAACGCAAGCTCCAGCCTGCCCCATCTCTGGATGATGGTTTGAAAAAGGCACCATATATATTTCCTCCTCTAAAAAAACCCCAAAGACTTTAGATTATTTTCATGTAGGCAAATCAAGAGCCAGTGACCACCAATGTGTCCTGCCCTGTGGTAACCCCAGTCAGGTTGAAGGCTGCATGTTTCCCTGATAAATGTGAATTTTGGTTCCATTACTCAACAGATTTGTGTTGAGGATCTTGGTGTAGCAGGCATTTTAGAAATACAGAGATGAATAAAATGCTGGGTTTGTTGTTCTAGCTGTCTCTGGCAAGTGGAGGAGACTGATGTGTAAAACAGGCCACGATATAGCCTGGTTAAGATGATTATAAAGGTATAGAATGAACAAAGTTCCATGTGGCCCAGAAGAAAGAGCAACCCCATCAGTCTCAGGGGAACGGCATTACCCTGGAGCTGGGTAAACACCCTTCTGTAAAAGCTTTGAGAGTTGAGGATTCTATGTGTAGTCAAATCTGTGTTCTTATTTTTCAATCTGATGAAATTCTAGTGTAATCATATGCTGACAATCTAAAGTAGAAATGACTTTTGGTTTCATGATGACTCTCTTTAAAATTTACTAGGCTTTCTATCGTTTTATCTTTGTAAAAGTCTCAGCTGTGTCTAAAGTTAATCCAAGAAAGGAGTTGTTAAAAAAAAAAAAAACAACTTTTCAATGTGTCCTACATTCTTACTAAATAATTTAGCTCCACTTAAAAATAATATTCAGATAAAGTCTGTTATATGCACTTTTTAAAAATGTGCCCCTTTTGGGGTGGTTTTCATTATGTTAATTAGGAAAGCTTAAAATGATTTAACAGGAGAAAGCACAAAAGGAAAGCTGCAAGGGGAATAAAAAAGGAATAATTAGGAGGAGGAGGTCGGGAAGAGAACGGACTTTGATAGAATCAGTGGTGGAGAGGGGGGTACTTGTTGGGAGGGAAGAGTAAAAAAGAAATGGGTAAATCAAACATGGCCACCAGCTTCTTCAGGAATTCGATGTGTATGGACTCTTAGTTTTCAAAGTTATTTCAAAACATAGGGGGAGGCAGTATAGTGTGGTAGTTAAAGCATGGGCCCAACAGTTCTGAGTTTGACTGGTGACTTTAACTACCTGCGTCTGCTCATTTGTAAAATGAGGATAATATGATCTACAGGAGACTTGCGAGGATTAACAGCTATGATGCTTGGGAGGCCCCTGGCTGTGATAAGGCCTCAATCACCGGTGGCCTCTGCTCTTGCTGTTCTTATCTCCCCTTACTTGATCCTAGTGGAAGCACCAGTGAGCTGGCCAGATGCTCTGTCCTCCTTTTCCAGTTGGAGTTGGGCCAGGCTGGCTTTCGAAAGTCATATAGGTAATGGGTAGCTGAACTGAAGGGAGAAGCTCTGTCTTTTGCAATTTTGTGTCTGCCTTTCTCCTGCTCCACACTTTTACTGATGGGGTTCTGGCTGAAGTCGCCCCTCCCTGGTGTTTAAAGGGCCAAAGGCTGTAACAGTGGGTGTCTGTTACAACTCTTCCACTAACACCAGCCCCCAGTGACTCTCCCCTTCTCATTGTTGATTTCTATGAAAATTACATTTTTCTTAGGCTTATGGATGGGATTGGGAGAAGGAGACCATGGGAAAACCATAAATGGAAGTCTTATATGGAAGAGCTCTAAAAGGGGGAGCCCCTCTCTCCAACTTCCAGTAATGTGTTGTAATATTACTAGAAAAGTAGCCTTACTGCTCAGTGACTTAACTGCTTTCATCTGCAGCTGGTGGTTCTGGTGCAAAAATATTTCCCTGCGTATCCCGTCACATATGTCTTGTCCCTGGAGAGGTGGGTGAGGGGATCATGGATCATGGCTGTGTAGAGACCTCATGGTTGTGGGTCAGATTTTAATTAGAATGTTAATTGGTAATTTGCAATGGAGAAGTATGACCAAGAATCTCTTCGATGTAAAACAAAGATGCAGAAAAGTATAAAGGAAGAACGTTTTGGAGAGCAGCCCCCAGCTTTCATTCATTTTTTTTTTTCCTTAACGAAGGTGTGCCTTTAATCTTCGTGGATCATCTTTCTCCTTTTACACGCAAAGGATTCCCAACTTCATAACTCTCAATTTAGCATTTTTTAAAGATTTTATTTATTTGAGAGAGCATGCACAAAAGAGAGCACGAGCAGTGGGGAGGGGTAGAAGGAGAGGGAGAAGCAGACTCCCTGCTGAGCAGGGAGCCCTATGCCGGACTTGATCCCAGGATCCTGGGATCGTGACCTGAGCCGAAGGCAGACGCTTAACCGACTGAGCCACCCAGGTGCCCCTCAATTTAGCATTTTTAACTTTCTCAATCAAAACTGCATGTACCTAGGATAGTGTTGGGTGCTGTAAGTGATGCTCAAGGTAAAAAGTCAACAGCCCAAGAAGCAGTGAAGAAACAAGTGGTGGGGTGAATGTAAATGCCAAATGGATGTGGCACAGTCTCCCAAAAGGTTTGAGAAAGCTTCCCAGAGGAGGAGAGGGGACTGCAGCCTTCCTGCAGGGGTCAGAATGGCCTTTCAAACCCTGAGGATGCAGGAACAGTGGGTGGCATTAGGGATGGAGAGCTGAGGGAGTAAGAGTACAGATAACTGGGACCTTGAGGCTCATCCCCCACAACTAGTCCCAGGCATCCCAAAAGACTAAAGCAGGTTTACTTGCTGTGCAGCCTCCAGGGGAGAATACTAGCAGCAAGGCAAAGCTTCCTCTGCCAATGACAAGGCTCCCTGAAAGTCACAGGGCGTCTTAGACGATCTAGTGATTAGTTATGATAGGCATTAACTGTCTGTTGAATACATTTGCTAAATATACTGGAAACACCTGAGAGAGTTTGGGTAGGGCTGTGAAGAGCATTTATCAAAGTGTGAATGATTCTTCCCTATTCTTGGAACGGAGTTTAGAGATCAGGAAGCCATAGGATCCCCAGGAAAGGAAAGTGGAGGGGAGGTGTCTGGAGAGGACTTTGGGACCTTTGTTATCAGACACAAAGGCCCTTGAGTTCTGCCCAGATGGTAGCAAGACCTGTGGGTCTGAGTCACACTAAGTAAACAAATCCGAATCTGTCTAAAGCATCTCATTTTTAGATTATTAATTTATGTCTGAAAGATGGAAGTGACTAGCCGGCCCCTTTGCCTTTTCAGAAGCAGGTTGAGGCATTTACATTATGGCAGGGGCAACCAGTTAAAGGCTGGAGGGCTACTTGTTGAGAAAAGAGAACAGAAGAGTTGACTGATCCTCCGTGATAGTGTCACGAAGCCCCAGAAGTCTGTGATCTACCCTTGGCCCAGCAGTGAACCGAGGCTGGGCTCTCCTTCGCACAGTGGGAGAGATGCACGGACTGCAGTGCTCCGCTTCAAGTCTCCCTTTCCAGGACTCCCAGATCACCAGCCTTTGCTTAGATTTGTCAACCACCTCTCAGGCATTCATGATTTTGATTTGGTCATGATAATCTCTCTTAAATTGGGGGTCATTTTTCTTAGGAGAAATTCTAGTGTGTGCGAATTTACTTTTGAGGACTCTTTTGGCAACTACACCTATTCTAGCTTCAGTATTTGTGTGTGAATTTTGAGTCACTCTTATTAGAGATGATCAAGTATTGACTCAGCCTAAACTTGGATTGAGCTCTGGCTGAAGTACAACTACAATGATGAGTAGCTTCTGAATTGGCCATCCATTTGCACAAGTCCAATGGAGGAAATGGGATGGCCTATGGCACCCCGCCCCCAACAACCCCGATCCCAAGGGCCCAAGTACTTAGACTGGGCTTGAGGTGGGGGGCCAGAAGTGTGAACTGTTGCGGCTCATTTTGGTGTCATTTTTGCAAGAGGATCGAAGGGAACATAATGTCTTTAGCTGCTTGAAGGTTTGGGATTTGGGGGTACATTGGAAGGCGGCACCCCGGGCAGGGAAGCTTCTGGTTCTCTGGAGCACTATGAACAGTGTGCCCGCATGAAACTGGCACTGGGCTTGTGTCCCTCTCGCCACTGATGGGACAGCCCTTGGCTGGGGACATGGGTGGGTGGCTCTGTGATCAGAAGAAAAATGTTTTAATATACACATTATCCAAGACAGAACAAGATATTTATAGTTTAATGTTTGAGAAAAATAAGGGTAGAAAGTTTTTAGCAAGCAAGAGGTAAGTAGAACACTACCCGTTATTAATTTGCAATGTGTAAAATGTCGATTACTCTGTCTTTATATAGGTGTTGACATGGCTCAATAAAGGTGAATGTGTCAAAATATAAAGTTGTTCAAGCTAATTCTCTGGAGCTCAGGGGTTCCTCTGGGGTGCCCACAAGTAGATGTGGGTTAGGAGAAGGGATGAGGGAAAAATAAAGTGAAATCTCTTTTACATGCTCCTTCAACTCCTCTGCTTTACTTTTGTTCCTTTTATATGTTGAGCTTCTGCTATATCATTATGGAAAAGTGTATCTGCTTTCAGAAGTAAGAGTGCTACTATTATAAAAACTTCCAAAGGCTACATTTCAGCCCAAATTATAGGGCTGCCATTTATTTGGAACATGAAACTATCTCTGTGAACACAGAACCCAAATCAAGACATTGGTTATATAATTGTGTATCGGGATCAGAGTTTTTCTCCCAGGTCTTGCTCGTCATCATTAATCATGGAAATGTAACTTTGGTTTTCCTAAAGGCACCTGTACACATGATTTATCCCTCTGATAAATCTGTGGCTCTGTATCTGGAGATGAGCAGGCCACATGTCTCTTCCTGGAGCCTCAGGACTTTGCTAAGGATGAAAGTGAAGGACAAAGTTCTGATCAGAGTGGGAATGCACCAGCCAGAGGGCTGCTGATAGAAGAGACTGTAGAATCCAGCCTGGAGTGAGGAGAAAGGAAGGTAGCTGGGGGTCCTGGGACAGAGGGATGCAGGACAGTGGGATCCTAAGGAGCAAGATTTGGGGACAAAGGCAATTGTGTTTAAACCGTATAAACCTCAATCCATATAAACACATTTCCTCACATTAAAGAATGCCGAGGCCATGTGGTTTTGTATGACAGGCACAGCAAGAGACAGTAGGTTGTGATTCTCATGCTGCCTCTGTTCTTGGCTTTGTGACCTTTGAATCTGCTTCCTTATATGTAAAATGAAAGTGTTAAACTAAGCACTTGGCGAGCTTCCTTCTCTGCTGAATACCTTGTGTCTCGGCAAGTGTGTTTTCATGAAGAACTATGGATATGAATATCTGTGCCTCTCAGTGCTCATTTCTCATATTTCATATTTTTCCTAAAAAGAAATGAGACCCTCCTTTCTCTGTGTATATGGTACCACCATATGTAAAGGATATTTTTCAATAGAAGGTTCCATTTTTTTGAGCTTGAACAAAATTTGGGTGGGATCTTTCATTATAACATGTTGTGAAAAAGTGTTGGGTTAATGTATTTTTCCAGTGTCTTACGTCAAACACTGAGCTATGTTAGGTACAAGATATAATATTAAATTTGCATTATCATTTGTCTATTAAATACTACAGATCATTTTCAAATTTAAAATTTGCTGGAAATATTTTCATAAAATACCTCTGGTATAACTCAGACATGTATACACACACACTTTTTCCTTATATAAATATAAAGGGAGTTTGAAAGGATGTTCACCAAACAATCCTGGCTACCTCTGGGGAATGGACTATTAAAGGGGCTGGTAAACTTCTAATTTTTACATAGGTACTTTTGTGTTTTTACAATGAACATATATTTTTTATAATTTCATGTGTGATTTGTTACAGAATGAGCCTTCATGATCATAAAGTGTCTTCTTTTATTGGATTGGTAGACCATGATCACCATTTGACATAAGTAATTTAAGACCTAAAGTTAAATAGTATCATTTTGTTAGACCACCTAGGAAAATGGATACCTCTTCCATTAGGAGAGTAGATTTGGGGGTTACATGTGTTCTTTTTGGTGTATCTTTGGACAAGATTCATGTGATAGTTAATATAAGCAAAGATTTTCTCCAATCACTTAGAGTCTTGAACCCAGAGATGACAAATGAGTGTCATCATTTTTGGTTGTGGCTGCCTAGAGGGAAGAATCCAGAAGTCCTATCTATGCTCACTGGGCAAAAAACCATGATCAGTAACTGGCCTGAGCAAGGTACTAAAGGGTGAAGAAAATAACTGATCATTTGCCATTTATTTACCATCCCCAAATCCTAGAATTTTAGGTGATGAGTTTCTTTATGAAGATAAAGATTTCTTTTTATCCAGGTATCTTAAGGACTTACTATCTATACTGTTATGCTTAATCAGATAGTATTTTGCATAGTTAGTGGGCAGTTTTCATGATAAGTCATGGTAAGATTGTAATGACTGGCATCTTTTGTATTCCTCATAGAAGCAGGCATGATAGTTAAAGAATAAAAGAATTACTCAAAAATTAACAATGAATGGAATAAATTATCTTGGCAATGTGAGGTTATAGCTAATAAGGATAATTCACTATGATTGAGCATCAGCCAAAATAATTTTAAAACATTTATCAGTATACATGTTAAGCTGAAAAATTGAGTACTGTAATTTACAATTTTGTTCTGGGGCCCTCTTCAATCATCTGTTTGGTACCAAGGAGGAGATAAATGGTTTTGGTGCAGGAAAGAGTAGCTCAGATTTTACATTTGTGGTTTAAGAGGGCACAATGTTGCATATATGCTGGATGTCTAGAGAAGAGTACACATACTTTCTTTTCATAAGGATGAGCTGTTAGAAAAGAAAAAATACAGAAAGTCTTCCCAACCCCATTTTTTTTCCTTGGAAAAAAGGAAGGCACTTAGTTAATCACTGGATAGTGTGAAGCTTCCAGCATATTGGGTCTCCAGTTATTTCAGACTGAATTTAAAAACAAAATCACACATTTGGATGCTCTCCTGCTTGCAACAATATGAACAAGATATTCATTCAACAATCTCTATTGAGCACTTACTACATGTCAAGTACTGTTCTAGACTCTGGGAATAGAGTAGTGGCTAAGAGAGTGAGCCCCTGACCCATGTTATTCATCACAGATGAGAACATTAAATCTCTGCAAAGTGTCCTGCCCAACCTAGTAGAAGTGGGACTTAATTCTAAATTCAGTGTTCTATCCTGTATGCTATAGTACCTTACATAATTTTGGAGGACCTGGTCAGATATCAGCAGGATGGTTTTGTCTACTTTATCTTTGCTCTTCCCATGGTGGTGATTCACTCTTTTCCATCCTGTGTGGCATGGTATGGATACGGAAAGATATACCATCCATGGGAGTCACTTACACCCTATTCTAGTACTAGGGCAAATCATATTCATCTTCTGAATAGCAACCTAGAATCATGTTTTTAAAAATAACATGTGAGTAGGGGCCTCTGGGTGGCTAAGTCCATTATGCATTGGACTCTTGGTTTCGGCGCAGGTCATGATCTCAATGTTGTGAGATGGAATGCCCCCTGCCGCCCTTGGGTTCTGTGCTGGGCATGGAGCCTGCTTGAGATTCTCGCTCGCTCGCTCTCTGCCTCTCCCTATGCTTAATTGCTCGCACTCTCTCAAAAACAAAAACCACACATGTGAGTAAAATAAATAATTGAAGTGGTATTTTTTCAAACTCTTGCTTTAATTTGGTAGAATGAAACCAGTATTTTAAAAAAAATATATCAGTATTGGTAAGATAAATATTATGTGAACTTCATGAATATTTTTGTATTAGGTTGCAACATGAAATTTTTCTTACTGTTGGTTGTGGTCAAAAACATTTGAAACATTGGCTTAAAGGACATCAGGTAAGAGACTGTTCGTGACAAAAAATAAAAGTAGATGATTATCCTTAGCAATCATTTTAGTGTGTAGGTTGATTACCTAAAGGGATCACAGCAATAAAGTAGAATTTCTGTGATGAGAATTCTAGTGGAAGTTATTTGGCATCTGAACATATGCCTGAACAGATTTTTTTTTTCATTAAACACACACACATTGCAGTTACTGGTTTCCCTGTGTCCTATTCTTTTGCTTATTGCGGTTTCCTGTATTGAGTGGTTTCGTTATTTTTTGAAATATATTTTGCAATTTAATTGCGTGGTATATAGAGAAATTTGGGGAAATAAATTACCTATTTGAGGCAATATCATATAATCTGATTATGTTAACGTCTACAATTGATTAGACTTTAAGTTTTTAAATATAACCTACTAAATTGTTTTAAAATTATTTTTTCCACTTAATTTCTGAACGTTTGCCAATGGATTTTGCCCGAAGATATATATTTGTAGTAAAAGAGTAACAGATTCAGTTTCCTAAATTGGGGGACTCCATAGACTATAGGAAAAGGTCATTAATTTGGAATTTGATAATTTGGACAATTGGACTGATACTTGGGAAAGATAAGAGCTTATTGCTAAAAATGGTTGTGTAAAGAGATCTTAAGAGTTTTAAATCTGTAAAAATACATAGATTTTGGTAGCACTTAAGTCTATTTTTCTGTGCTGTAATTTGTTTCAGAGATATGTATAGAAATGCAATTATTGAATTAGCCAGGACAGAGATTTAAATATTATATGCTTGTTCGTTGCAAACCATGGTCTTATTCCTTTGAATAAATTTATGATCTAATTATGGAGACAGAAATGTCAAAGAAAGCTAACCTTTTTCTCCTTGGAGGACAGGAGAACCACACACAAAAGATAAAGTTTAGGGGCTCTAAGCAGGAAAGCTAAGTGAGCTCTGGTTGCTGGTATCAAAGACTTTACAGTAGGATTGTATTATGGATACATTTAATTTACTTGAGCTCAACCAGTCAAGATCAAGAGAAAGAGAACAAATCAGTCAGTGCAGGAGGTCATACCTAGCATTCCATGCAGTAGGTGTATGTGATGGAGAATGTGAATCTCATGTTCCCTTACTTGGTCTTAGTTCCACTCAACTCTCACCAGAACCACAAATATTTTTAATTCCACCAGCTTCCACTCCACTTGCAACAAACAATCTGACCTCCTACCTCATTAAGAGAAAGAGGGGGGAGGGAGGGGAGACTATAAATTGTGAACTTGTGAACTGCTTTCTTCCCATCTGTCCTTCCCTACCCTTGCCATTTACCCTCCTCTTCAGCCTCAGAAATATCTTTCTTAGTCAAGACCTGTCTTCACTCCTGTAGGACTTTGCTCCCTCACTTATACCCCCTCCATTATAGTCAGAGGTTAGCAGCACAGAGCATAAAAAATCCTGGCTTTGGGGCCAGAGTCTGCCAGGCTGGAATATGGTTTCATACTTTTTAAATGTCTGATTCTGGGCATGTTGCTTAACTTCTCTATGATTCAGGTTTTCCATTTAGCTGGCTGAGGCTTTCGTGTATGCTCTTTCTACTCTTCCCACCTTTATACCTTTAACCTACTAATCTCAGAGTCTCTACTGCTTTTTATTCCTTAGCCCATTTGTTTGTTAAACCATTTTCTATTCTGGAAAAGAATAAAGCCAAACCTTCTCTTCTCCCTGGGCCCCTTCTAACCGCTGTCTTCTCTCTCTCTTCCCCCTCAAATGTTCTAAAGAATACTGAAGGTTAGTCCTCTCTAGTTCTTCACCCCCTATTAGCTTTTTTAGAAATGGTTTTTAATGAGACATTGACTAGATACACAAATTATACAGTATTTTCTATTTTTTTTAAAGGTTTTTAAGTAAACTATGCATGGGGCTTGAACTCACAATCCCAAGATCAGGAGTTGCATGCTCCATTGACTCAGCCAGCCAGGCACCCCAAATAAAAGTATTTTCTATTTAGAGTACCTTGCAACCCTCTGTCTTTACTACTTCCTGTTAACTTTGGAGTTCTCTGACTTCCTCTCTAAATCCTTCCTTCCCTCATTTCCCTTTGAGTGTTACCAGTAGGCAGATTTTTGTATTTATCATTCCCTTCATAGTTTACCTTTTTGTGAATATTGCTTAGCTTTATAAGTAGAATTATGATATAAATTATATAGAAGCTTGCTTTTTTGAACCTAACTGTAATTATGTCCATTTTTTAAAAAAGATTTGAGAGAGAAAGGGATCGAGAGAGAGAGAGAGAGAGAGTGAGTGCGACCGCATGGGGGGAGGGGCAGAGGGCGAGAGAGTGAGAATGTTTTTAATTTTCATTTTAAACTCAATTTAATTAACATATACTGTATTATTAGTTTCCTAGGAAGAGTTCAGTGATTCATCAGTTGCATACAACACCCGGTGCGCCTTACATCAGGTGCCCTCCATAATGCCCGTCACCCAGTTATCCCATCCCCCACCCACCTCCCCTCCAGCAATCCTGTTTGTTCCCTGTAGTTAAGAGTCTCTTCTGGTGGGCGCCTGGGTGGCTCAGTTGGTTAAGCGACTGCCTTCGGCTCAGGTCATGATCCTGGAGTCCCAGGATCGAGTCCCGCATCGGGCTCCCTGCTCGGCAGGGAGTCTGCTTCTCCCTCTGACCCTCCTCCCTCTCATGCTCTCTGTCTCTCATTCTCTCTCTTGCAAATAAAAAATTAAAAAAAAAAAGTCTCTTCTGGTTTTCCTCTTATTTTTCCTTCCCTTCCCCTATGTTTTGTTTCTTAAATTCCACATATGAATGAAATCATATGGTATATGTCTTTCTCTGACTTATTTCGCTTAGTTGATACACTCTAGTTCCATCCACATCATTGCAAATGGCAAGATTTCATTCTTTTTGATTTTTTGATGGCTGAGTAATATTCCTGTGTGTGTGTGTGTGTGTGTGTGTATCACATCTTCTTTGAGAAAGAGAATCTTAAGCAGACTCCATGCCCACTGCGAACCTGACCCAGGGCTCGAACTCACGACCCTGAGATCATGACCTGAGCCAAAACCAAGAGTTGGATGCTTAAACGACTGAGCCACCCAGGTGCCCCTAACTATGTCCATTTTTATTGGCATAAAGAATGTCATTATATGCCACAATTTATTCATTTTCCTGTTGATGGACATTTGGATCTTTTCCTACTATAAACAGGTTTGCTTCTCCTATTTTGAGATATATTCTTCTACATATATCCTGGTGTACATATACACACTTTTTTCTAGGATTTATACCTAATAATGGAATTCCTGAGATATTTAGTATATACCCCTTTTTATTCATTGAATGTCTCAATTGGTCGAAGTGATTGTGCTATTTGATACTTCCATCAGAAGTGTAAATGTTGTCAGATTTTTAAATTTTGCAGTGGTAAATGATATCTGATTTTTTTCTTTCTTTTTTTGAAGTAAGCTCTGCCCCCCAACTGGGGCTCCAACTCATGACCCTGAGATCAAGAGCTGAAAGCTCTACTTACTGAGCCAGCCAGGTGCCCCGGTATCTGACATTTTTAAACTTATGTTATTTGATTACTAAGGAAGTCAACCATCTTTTCATTTGTTTCTTGACCATTTCAGTTTTTCAGTTAAGTGCCTATTTATATGTTTTGCCCAGTTTCATTTCAGGTAGTTTATCTCTTTTATTTATAGTAGTTCTTTGTAATTCTGGGATAAGAAGCCTACTTTCAGATTTGTGGTTTGTTGTTTTATTTTATGTCCTTTTCTCCTCTTCCAGCTGCTTTGAAATTTTTTTCTTTGTCATTGCTTTCCAGTAATTTGATTATGATGTGCCTTGATGTGGTTTTCTTTTCTTAAAAAAAAAAACGTAGATATAATTCATATGCAGTACAATTAATCATTTCAAGTATACAGTTCTATAATTTTTGGTATATTCATGGAGTTGTATATCTATTGCCATAATCAAGTCTAGAATATTTTCATTATCTAAAAAACCTCTTGCCCCCAATCCTTCCACCTCCCCAGCCCTAGGCAACTACTAATCTGCTTTCTGTCTCTATATTTGCTTATCCTGCACATTCCATATAGGTGGAATCATACAATATGTGGTCCTTTGTTACTGATTTTTTTCACATAGCACAGTGTTTTCAAAGGTCATCCATGTTATAGCATATACCCGTTCTTCGTTTCTTTTTACTGCTAAATCTTTGTATGGATAGGTCATATTTTATTTATCCATTTGTCAAAAAGACTATTCTTTATTGAATGGTCTTGGCACTCATTAAAAAAAAAAAATCACCTGGCCTTAGGTGTATGGGTTTGTTTGGGGACTTTCCACTGCACTGATCTATATCTAGTCTTATGCAAGTACAACGTTGTCTTAATTTTCTGTAGCTTTATATACAGTAAGTTTTGAATTGGGGAAGGGTGAGCCCTCCAACTTTGATCTTATTTTTTAAGATTGTTTTGGTTATTCTGGTTCCCTGGAATTTCCATATAAACTTAGGAGCAGCTTCTCAATTTCTGCATAGAAATTAGCCACAAGTTTTATAGAGATTGTGTTACACTTGTAGATCAATTTCAGGTGTGGTATTCTTTAGTAACGTTCTCATTTCCCTCTGAGTCCTCACTGGTAGTACCTTTAATGCCCATATTTTGACAGTTTGGTGAAGACTTTTCTCTCTCTCTCTCTCTCTTTAAAGATTTATTTATTTGAGAGAGAGCGGGGTTGGGGGAGGGCAGAGGGAGACAGAATCTTAAGCAGACTCCCTGCTGAGCAAGGAGCCCTATTCAGGGTTCTGTCTCACGACCCTGAGATCATGACCTGAGCCAAAATCAAGAGTCAGACGCTTCACTGACTGAGCCACCCAGGTGCCCCACTGAAGACCTTTTCTATCATGTTTGTCAAAATTCTTCTAGCCTCCGCTACAGCCTGATTCTAGAACTCTTCAATATTTTTGTTATAACAGCACACCACTTCCAGACACCAAAGTCTGTATTAATGTTCGATTGCTTCCATAACAAATTAACATAAACTTAGTGGCTTAAAATACCTATTTTATTACCTCACAGTTCTATAACTCACAAGTCTGAGCTGACCTTTCACTAGCCCTTTAGCTTTACCTCTCACAATTCTTTGTGTCTTCTAGGCTCTGGTAATAACCAGCAGCTGGGAGTTCCCTGTAGATACCAGGCCATTTGCATATCCATGCCCTTCTTCTGGTCTTACCATTACCTAGTGTCTTAGTTCAAACTGTTAGAACAGTTACCGTAGACTGGGTGAGTTAAACAGCAAACATTGATTTCTCAGTTCTGGAGGCTGGAAGTCTAAGATCAGGGTGCCAGCAAGATTGGACTTTTGACAAAAACCCTCTTCCTGGTTATGTCCTCACATAGCCTTTCCTTAGTATTGCACTCAGGGAGCTAGTGAGCTGTGGTCTCATCATCCCCATGTAAATTTTTGAGAATCCCATCATTGGGGCTCTACCTTCATGACCTCCATGACCCCATCTAAACCTAATAATCTGAAGGTCCCACCCATAAATACCATAACATTTGGGGGTGAGATCCTCAACATATGAATTTTGGGAGGACACAAACATTCAGCCCATAGCATTATGCTCCTTGCTTCCCCAGTTTCCCACATATAAAATGCATCCATTGCATCCCACCTGCTCCAAAAGTCTTAACTCATTCGTGCATCAATTCTAAGGTCCAAAGTGTCATCTGAGTATCATCTAAATCCGCTATGGGTGAGACTTGTATGATTCAGCCTGAGGCAAAATTTTAACCCAGCTGTAAACCTGTGAAACCAAACAAGCTCTGGTTCTAGCCTATGATGGTGGGACAGGCATGAGATAGGCATCCCCATTCCAAAAGGGAGAAATAGGAAAGAAGGAAGGGACAGTGAGTCTCAAGTCCATAACCAGGAAGGCATACTCCCTTAGACCTCAAGGTTTAGAATAATCCTCTTTGGCTGGATGGTCTACCCTTTGGACTCACTGGGGCAATGGTTCTGACTCCGAGGCTCTGCTGGGTGGGGGTTGTATCCCCACTTCTCTGGGCAGCCCCAGTCACACAGCTCTGCTGGGCAGTGGTCCCACCCTTTGAAACCGAGGTAGGGACAGCTGTGCTCCCTGGGCCCAGGTACTCTGGTTCTGTGGTGGGAATGGCAGCCCCAATTGTCTCTGAATCCCCCTCAGTGAGCTGCTTCCTTTGTTTTGAAGAATAGTGCGTGTTCACAACCAAATAATGCTAGGGTCCTGTAGGACCTGAGAAGTCTGAGAGCCTTCCTTCATTTTGTCCCACGTTGTTGAAACTGGCGGTGTTCCTGCTGGAGTGGCTGATTAGGTCAGTAATCATGGTTCACACCCGTGCACTAATCTTATCAAATGGTCAGTCAGACCACACTAAGTGTTCTCTTCCAAACATGCTTTCTCATTTTTTGCAAGATGGATAAGATGAGAATTTTCCAAATATTTAAGTTCTGCTTCCTTTTTGCTTAACACTTCCTTCTTCAATTTATTTCTCTCTTCTCACATTTTACTATAAGCTTTCAGGAGGAACCAAGCTGCTCCTTCAAAACTTCGCTTAAAAAATCTCTTTGGCTAAATATCCAATTTCATGGCTTGCAAGTTCTTCCTTCCACGAAACCCTGGTATTTCTCCATGGTCCAATAGCACGTTCCTCATCTGTGTCTCATCCTCATCAGAATGGCCTTTACCGTCCATATTTCTACCAACATTCTGTACGTGATTACAGATGTGTTCTCTAAGAAACTGGAAGCCTTCTCTACAGTTCTCCTCTCATTCTGCGCTCTCACCAAAATCTCCTTTAAAAGTCTCTACAAGTAATCTCAGCTTTTCCTAGCATGCAGCTCAAATCTTCTACAGCCTCTACCCAGTTCCAAAGTCTCATCCATATTTTTAGGCATTTGCTAAAGCACCGCCCACTTCTCAGTACCAGTTTCTTAGTTGAGGATGCTGTAACAGATTACTATTGACTGGGTGGCTTAAACAAGGAACACTTCTTGCAGTTTTGGAGGCTGGAAGTCCAAGATCAGGGTGCCAGCAGGGTTGGGTTTCTGGTGAGAACCCTTTTCCCAGTTCCACCCTGCTGTAGCCTTCCCTTGGTTTGTGCCTGTAGACGAGAGCTCTGGTCTCATCGTCCCCTTATAAGGGCACTAATCCCATCACTGAGGCTCTACCCTCATGACCTCATCTAAACCCAAGTATCTTCCAAAGGCCCCAGCTCCAAACTGTCACACTGGGGATTAGGACTTCAACATATGAATTTGCACAGAACATAGACACTCAGTCCATGATGGTACCTAGTGTGCTCGTCCCACTCAAATGTCTTCATCTACTAAATGTGTAGAATCATCTCTTTTAGAAAATTGGTCTCTGCTGCTGAGTTGAGCTAAGTGTCCCAATGCTGTGTGTCCATAATAGCATGTAGTTCACCTTCAGTTACCACGCTCTATCAGAATAATCTTGCACGTGCCAGTCCGCCTGATTCACTGTGCCTCTCAACTACCCGCAGGGCTTAGTGATTGCCTGGTATGCAGTGGTGACCAAAGAAAGTTTGGACTGAACTAGATAGAGGAAGTGAGGACTATATTTGACCAGACAAGAGGTTAAAACTTCTGTCAAATACAATTTAAAAGATTAAAAACTGGTTTAAAAAAGTTGCCAATAGGTGACAGCAAGAAGGTTGATATACAGTATAGTATATTTTAGGGAAAACATTGTCTCCGATATGTAAAGGAGAAATGTGATGACTGGAAGTCACAAAGGAGCAAATATATATAAGAGCTAACAAAAGGTGGAAAATGCTCAATCTCACTAGTAATCAAGGTATGCAAATCAAAATGATGCCATTTTTTCCTAATCACTTTCTCAAATATAAAGATCTTGGGGTGGCTGGCTGGGTGGCTCAGTGTAGTTAACAGTCTCCCTTCAGCTCAGGTCATGACCCCGGGGTCCTGGGATTGAGCCCCATATCAGACTCCCTGCTCAGTGGGGAGCCTGCTTCTCTCTCCCTTTGCCTGCCACTCTGCCTACTTGGGGTCTCTCTTTCTCTCTCTGTCAAAAAAAAAAAAAAAAAAAAAAAACAACTTAAAAAACTAAGCACTCTTGTGTAGCCTATAAAGCCTGTGAAAGATAATCCCATATTAGGAAAGCCGTTCCACAGTCTTACAGAGTTTAGACTCTGGCTGGAAGATTCTACTTTTAGATATTTAGCCTAAAGAAATGACTTAAATTTTATTTTTTAAATTGGACTTTTATTTTTCTAATAGAAATATATTAAAATGTTTTTCAATTCAAAAGGCACTGAAGAGTGGACGGTGAAGAAGTTTGCTTGATCCTCTGAACCCCAGACACTAGCGTTTATGGAAAACCCTGTGTCCCTTTTCCGAGTATTTTTGTTTATTATACATCCAAATGCCTGCGTGTATGGGGAGGGAGGGGTATTATCCCCTCACCACACTCCATTTTTACACAAATGATAAGACACTATCTAAACCGGTCAGTAGTTGGCTGTTTGACTTACTTACTAAGACCTCGGCAATTTGTTTCATGTTGGTACATGAAGAGCTTCCTCTCGGTGAAGGGCGACAGTACTTTTTCTAGACCCTTGACAGTGCAATATGTGTTAAAATCTTGGAAGTGTGATAAGTGAAAAATCTCAATACCGTTTTAATTTGCATTTCTCTGAAGATTAAAAGGAGTGTCTTTTAATAGATTTAAGAGCTATCTGCATACTCTTCACTCAATGAACTGTGTATGTTCCTATCTTTTGCTCATTTTTATGTTGAGTTGTTCTTTTCCTTACTGATCTGTAGACATGCTCTCTCTATATATTAAGGAAATTATCCCTTTATCATGAGTCACAGTCCCCCACCCCCCAGTTTGGTGTCTTGTAACTGCTTATGGTGTGTTTTGCCATGACAAAAATTTGATTTCGTTATATAGTTGAATTTATCGATTTTTTTTCATGGCTTTTGGAGTTCGTGTCCAACTTAGGGACTTACCTCAGGAAGTAATTTTTAAGTAGACCAAACACTTTATATGTGATGATGTTTACTGCATTCTTTGTGATTTAAAAAAAAAAATACTGATCATACAGAAGTACAATAATTGAAGAATGGTTGCCTTTTTTTTTTTTTTTTTTAAGATTTTATTTATTTATTTGACAGAGACACAGCGAGAGAGGGAACACAAGCCGGGGGAGTGGGAGAGAGAGAAGTAGGCCTCCCACGGAGCAGGGAGCCCGAAGCAGGACTCGATCCCAGGACCTTGGGATCATGACCTGAGCTAATGGCAGATGCTTAATGACTGAGCCACCCAGGTGCCCCGAAGAATGGTTGTTTTAATTGTAATATTGCTATACAGTGGATTAGGATGTGACCTGTATAAATAATATTTCTAGGAAGCTCCTCATATGCCTACAAAAGAATGTCATGGGAAGATGTTTGTGTTCAGATTGAGGCCAGATTCAAGACTGTGTCTATTCCAGATCATCTCAATAATATAAAAAATGGAAAGGAATAAATGGAAGGCATATTAATAATTGTAATTAGATGGCGAGATAATTATTATTACTACTACTATTTAAAATGTCTTCCAGTTCTTCCTAAACTTCTAAAACAAGCCTGCCTTTTTATAATAAGGAAAATACAACACAGATGACACTGCCATTCCACGTGCATCATATACTATGTGCTTTGTGGGGTCCATTTGCTTTAGCTACTTGACATTCTTCATGCCGTCAGCCGCCCAGAAGTAGAGCAAAGAAAACCATGGTGGTTTGTCCAGAATAGAGCTAGTTTATCCAGATTTTCTTCTTTTCTTCTATTGTCAGATATCAGGATCTTAGGGAATGTTCTCTTTTATGTATTTCACCATTGAGAAAGTGCAGCTCAAATTACAACGGCCCCCTAAAATTAGCACGTAATAGTGATTTTTTTTTTTAATTTCTCTTTTAAATTCTTCTTCCTAGTAGTGGTGTGGCTTTCTTTTTAACTTAAGCCATTGTTTTTGTGTTTTGTTTTGTTTTGTTGTTGTTTTTCTTTTTCAGTTTCTACATCCTCATGACCATTGGTAGAGGCTTTTTTTCCCTTAGCTCCACTGATTTATAACTTACAAACAATAAAATATAACCAATCTCACTGTAAAGCTTAAGTTTTGATAAATGAGTTTACCTTTGGAGCTGCCACCACAATTAAGATAGAACATTTGCATGAGGAAATGACAGATTTGACCTTTTTTTAAAAGATTTATTTATTTGAGAGAGAGGCAGGGGTGGAGGGGCAGAGGCAGAGGGAGAGGAAGGGAGAGAATCTCCAGCAGACTCCCTGCTGAGCGAGGAGTCTGATGGGGGGCTCCATCTCATGACCCTGAGATGGAGCCCCATCTCAGGTTAAATATAATTTAAAAATTATATATAATTATATATATATAATTTTATATATATATAAAAAAGTTACTTTTTCAGTCTTTTTTTTTTTTAAAGATTTTATTTATTTATTTGAGACAGAGAGAATGAGAGAGGGAAGCACATGAGAGGGGGGAGGGTCAGAGGGAGAAGCAGACTCCCTGCCGAGCAGGGAGCCCGATGCGGGACTCGATCCTGGGACTCCAGGATCATGACCTGAGCCGAAGGCAGTCGCTTAACCAACTGAGCCACCCAGGCGCCCATTTTTTCAGTCTTTAAATAGAAAATTTTCCACCTGCTTGCTAGTAGTTGCAATGATTTACAGGTCATCCGTAGGACTGACTACTAATTGATCTTAAGCATCATTGTGTGCTTATGGAAGTGATCTAGAAA